>NW_015177125.1:0-12894 GCF_001447785.1 Gekko japonicus
TTAGAGAAGGTGCCTTTCCACCAGCACCTTTCGCGCCACCGACGTCCCGTCCACTCGCCCCCTTTCCAGTTGGAAGACAGGGGTCAGGGTAGCCGGTGCAGAGTGGACCCTTGCGGGGTGCCTGTTCGCACGAGAAGCTTGGGGTTGTTGGCTGTCGTGCTTGCTCTGCGAAGGGGGCATTTGTCTGACTGTTAGGCAAGAAGGACGGGGCTTCTGCGGAAGTTTAGTGTTCTGAAACTTTTGGCCGTGTGAGCCTTCTGCTGGGAGGTGGATGATCTCTGTTTGCACGCTGTCTTTTTTTATATATTTGTTGTTGTTCAGTCGCACAGTCGAGCCCGACTCTCCGCTGTGAGATAAAACGAATGCAATAGGTGACTTCTGACATGCACAGTTAAAGTGAGGCATTCAGCTCCCGAGGATGTGCGGAACAGTAACTGTTGTTATTGCTCTTATCTAATGTTTGCCCGGGACTCTAAAGTACTGCAGGGACAGATAAGGACTTCCCAGAAAATGCACAGTCTAGCCTACAAGCTTAGCAAAGGTGGGATTTGGTCTGGGAGACGGCGGTGTTAGTGGATCATGGGAGGCAGTTAGGGCTTCCCAGCTTCTTTATCAAGGGCAACAATGTGGAACTGCCTGTACCTCTGTGTCCTTGGGAGTGGAAAGTGCGTATTGCTGAAACTTTCCAGTTTGGTTCTGAATAGCTGTCGGCTAAAAGCTTTGAAAGACTTTTGGGAAACCGGTGTGTTTGGCAGTGGCTGCAGTGAAGATTCAGAAAGAGAAATGATAACAAAACCAGGGGGTGTTTCCACTTTCCAAAGTTTGCTTTGCTGTTTCTGAAAGTAGTAGTAATTTCTAAAGAGGGACATGGTTTTCAGAAAATTGACTTGACCTTTCCGTTTGAAAAGGGCTGTCCAGAAGATTCTTAATTGCCAACAAGAAATTCTTGAATGTTCAGTTTAATTCAGAATGTATGTGTAGTAAGATGTGAGCACAATATATATTGCAAACCTTAGTTTTGACTGAATTTTATAAAAGGGCAAAAGAATTATAAAACAAGTTTCTGTGCAAACTGTAGCTCCAGGATATTTCCAACTATTGCTGTTGGTTTTAAACTTAACAACTAATCACTCCACACTGCAGAATAAAGATTTGTTTGGTGTTTATTTTCTGCAGTCCTTGTTTGTGTGAACAGGCAGCTAGCTTCCCATGGAAAGCTATTTCCCAAACTGTATACCGAAATGTAAGAACAGAAAGAACGTACAGAAACTCATTACCTAGAGGTGTGCATGTCCATTGGCAGAGACTGAAGTTGATTAGCTATAAATAATTTCTAAGTGATTTGCAGGATAAATACATTAAACGATGGTGTTCTGAGTACTATAGTCTTACAGAGCTCTTGGCAAGAACTGAAGAGTATAATACAGGATGCAATTTGCAAGTGTTCCTTGCAGTTCGGAGGTAATCCATTTACATCAGCAATGTAGGAACTTGTCCACTACACTATACTCTATCCTTATCTGAAATTCAGAGACACTGTGAGAAACATGGAATAATGAAGCAAAGGAAGTGAAATGTATATGAACCGGGATGGCAGTGGAATATTGGGCATCAAGTAGCTTGAATGTTTTCTGTTAGGGATGAGAAATCAGTGTTCTGTGTGAGTGTGGGAAGGTATACACATATATCTTCAGGCCTTCATAGGGCAATTTTGTTACCCTGGCTGTCATGTGTGTGGCTAGCATAACTGATTTTTAGTAGAACAATTCAAGTGAAAACAATTGGAAGGATTTAGTCTCTGTTTATTCTGCATATTCTTCCCAGTATGATGAGAGAAGGCTGAAGGGAAATTCTGAAGGAATTAAAAAAAGATTAGATAAGTAAACTGTAAGTAATTATTTCAAGGAAAATGTAATCATGCTGTCAACATAAAAATCACTTTTCTCCATTCAGATTTTACCATGCAGTGCTTTAGGGCTTTGTGAGTTTATTGAAATCATGCTTTCCTTACTACCTTTTCCTCATGTCATATTTTTAGCTGTTGAAATAGAGTGGGATTCCCTGTGTGATGTAGCAATTAGAGTGTTGGATTAGATCTGTGGAGATGTGGGCTAAAATTCCTGATTACTATGAAAATCACTGGGTGTCTTTAGGCCATTTACTCTCTAAGCCTAACCTACCTCCCATGGTTGTTGTGAAAATGTATGCTGTCCTGATCTTCATGGAGGAAGAGAAAGATTAAATGTGCTAAATGAAGTAGAAGAAGAAGAGTAGGTTTTTATACCTTGCTTTTCCTTACCTTAAGGAGTCTAAAAGTATCTTATAATCACAATCCCTTCCTCTTCCCACAGTAGGCACCTTGTGACTAGGTAGGTGGGGCTGAGAGAATTGTGACTGGCCCAAGATCATCCAGCAGGCATAATGTAGAAGAGTGGGGAATCAAATCCAGTTTTCCAGACTAGAGGCTGCTGCTCCTAACCACTATACAACACTGGCTTTACCCGTATTATAATTTTTATACATTTAATAGTGAGTAGTTTATTCCCAAGGGCTACGGTGGCTCACGTGGTTAAGACGCTGAACTGCAGACGGGAAGGTCAGTAGTTCAGCAGTTCTAGACCCAAGTGCTGCATGACGGAGTGAGCTCCTGTCTGTAGTCCTAGCTCCTGCCAACCTAGTAGCTCGAAAGCAAGAAATTGCAAGTAGATCAATAGGTACCGCCTCAGTGGGAAGGTAACAGTGTTCCGTGCACCTCGGTGTCTAGTCATGCCAGCCACATGACCACGGAAATGACTTTGGACAGCGCTGGCTCTTTGGCTTGGAAACAGAGATGAGCACCGCATCCCTAGAGTCAGATTCGACTGGCTTTTGAGCAAGGAAAACCTTTACCTTTACTTATTAGTTTATTCCCATTGGTGTAAATGTATTGTGTGTGTAAAGTGCCATCAAGTTGCAACCAACTTTTGGTGAACCCAGCAAAGGGCTTTCAAGGCAAGTGAGAAGCAGAGGTAATTTGCCATTGTCTTCCTTTGCAGAGTCTTCTTTGGTGGTCTCCCAAGTACTGACCCTACCTAGCATCTGATGAGATTGGGCTATACCAAGCCCCCTTCTCTCCCATAAATATATTACCCATTAGGTGTTGAACTCATTTGTCAGAGGGCTGGATCTGACAAATGTCACCTTGTCGGGCCAGGCCACGTGTGCCATAAAATGTAACATGAGCCACTGGAGATATAAAATTTATAAAGATGATTTCAGATACTGGATGGCAATAGCAGGCATGATTGGATTAGGTGTGATATGCAGAGGGGTAGTAGGCATTGAGATATCAGCATTGTTAATGAGACAGGAAACTTAGTTTTCAATTTGGTACAGGAAGATTCTGTCCAGGAAGATGCAAAGAATAAATGGAAATCTGAAGAAGTGAGCAGTGACTCACAAAAACATATACCCTACCACAAATTTTGTAAGTTTTTAAGGTGCTACTGTACTCTTAGTCTTTCTATATTGCTATTAGAAACCACAACATTCAAAAAATAGTGGGGGGACATTTTAACCTTCCAGGACATTCAGTTGCTGACCTAAGAGTAGCAGTTCTCCTATAAAGGAATTTCAAAGAGAGACTGCTGAATTGCAACTGATCATGAAGCTCAAGACAGTGCATCCCACTGGACTGAACTGAGACCTAGGTTTCTTCTCTCATTACCAATCCCTACTATTGTCATTTGGCATCTGAAATCACTCTCCAAGATATGACAGATGGACTCACATTCTAGCTGTATCTGAAGAAGTGAGCAGTGACTCATGAAAGCTCCTACCCTGCTGCTAATTTTGTCAGTCATTAAGGTGCTACTGGACTCTTGCTCCCTTCCACTAATAAAGAATACAAGCTGTGATGTTATGTTTCCTTCCCTTCCCATCTATTAGAATTGGAAAGGGGGCTCTCTCCAAGTGCCATCTCTCTCTTTCTCTCTCTCTCTGGCTCTTTCTCTCCCTCCCCCCCCTGAAGAAGTGTGCATACACACACACAAGCTTATTCTTGAAATAAAACATTGTTTATCTTAAAGGTTCCATGGGACACACACTCTCTCTCTCTCTGGCTGCCCCCCCCCAGAAGAAGTGTGCTTGCACACAAAAGCTTATACCTGGAATAAAACCTTGTTGGTCTTCTTAAAAATGACATGGGACTCCATCTCTCTCTCTCTCCTTCTCCCTCCCTCCCCAGAGGATGGGGAGGAGCCCTCAGCCAATTGAAGGAAGGGAGGCTTGGCTTTCTTTTTCTCTTCTGCGAAGCAGGAAATAGGAGAGACGGGGCAAAAATTGGCTTTCTTTTTCTCCTCTGCGAAGCAGGAAATAGGAGAGACTGGGCAAAAGGAGCTGCAATGCAGGGAACAATGCAGGGAGCAGAGAGCCAGCTGCTCACGGGTTGCATGTTTGACACCCCTGCATTAGAACTTGACTGTTGGCTGGAGCTAGAAAAGCCTCCTGGGTGGTACCAAAATTGTAGATCTGCTTTCCTGATCATTGCATCATTAATCAAAATTAATGGTTTGATTTAATCAGCTTTTTTACTGTTGAAAAGGGAGGGTGGGGACACTGTGACCACAAAAAGGCTATGGAGGTGGGACTCATGGGATCTTGAGCAAAAGCCATGCAGGACAGGGGCTGGAGGAGAATTTGGAAAGCTGAGCAAAAAACCTGTCATATCTTACTAGTTAACCTATAACTATTTTGAAAGCTTGAGACAGTACCTTATGAGGAGGTACTCTGAATGGGAGGGTGAAAAAGAACAGAAACTATTTGTTGTCTCTTCTGACTGGTATTCCCAAATTCCAAAGGGGAATATCAGGTTAGAAAACCATGAATTTACCATGTATTTATTTTTCATACTTACATTTCATACTAGTCTCTCATCCTGACACTGATTAGGTCCCTCCCTTTTTTATTTCAACAATGTTGCTGCCTCAGGATCAACCCCAGACCATTCACTGGATCATATTTTTTTTACTACTCCTGTCGCTCTATTCCCTCCTATTAGCTTCTTCTGGTGTTCAGCCCCTTTTTATTATAGCATCAGTTAAAGAAGGTTTCATCCAGCTCTTATTTTGCTTTAGGGCTGGGGCTGGACTGTGGATGGTTGATGGTTTTCAGTTCTCCTTTTCTTCTCAACCTCAGTCCTTATGGATGGCTGTGTATCCAGTGTTTGAGTGGTGTATGAACAGCAGCAGCTGGAGAAGTGGCTTTTAAAAAAAATAAAGGAGAGCCCAAACAGGATCATAATGCTGCTGTGGGGGGGGGGAAGCTCTTGCCTTCCCCCAAGCTGTTTTACCACATGGAAACAGCACTGGGTGAAGTAATTTACCCATTTTTTCCTGTAAATTTTTAGCAGCAAAAATAGGGAAATGACTCCCCCCCCCCATGCTGTCAGTACAGGAAAATGGCAGCTCTTCTTTATTCTTTGAAAGCCATTTTCTGCATCTGCTATGTGGCTGCAGGTAACTTGAATTGGGTCTGGAAAAACCAAGTTGTGTCCTGGTTCCCTGGACCCAACTCGTTAAGAACCTGCATGTGTATTTTGGCCCTGAGAAACAAGTAACTGATGAACTCATAAAATCTACTTTTTGTTTATTATGTAACTATAATATTTCACATAACTGGGATAATATTAAAGTTTAGAAATCAATCGCATATGTGTTTATTACTTTAAAAGAATTAGGGCCAAAATAAATGTGACAGTGACACATCTAATTTGAAAATGCAGATCTGATCCAATCTTGTGCAATCAGCATCCTGATTTTAAGAGCAGGATTTAGAGATTTTGAGCACTGAATCCCGAGCATGATTTACCCCCTATGGTCTCTGTTTTTACAAGCACTATTCTTTTAGCTGGAAATGAGTTTACCTAGGAGAAAAGTGCTTGGAAGAAAGGAACTTTGAGGAAGCAAGATGACTCATCATCCATCTGTACACTTTTTAAAATTTGTGTTTCACCCCTCATTTTATATTATATATGATTAGGGCAGATCCACCTTAGGAAACATAGGTTGTCACATGTAGTCTCACTCTATGAACTGCATCTGTATTTCTTATTTTGGTGTTCTTTACATTGTATTAGGCTAGAACTACAATCCTGTATTCAGTTTCTGGGGGATAAATCTCTTTCATCTTTGTGGACTTAACTTCTGACTAAACATTCCTAACAGAATGCTGAATGTTTTACCTTTATTAATGAGTTGTTTTAATTATTTATATATGTCTTCATAAAAATGGGGTTCAAAACAATGAGGAAAAGCTAATATTTCACAATTAATTAAAAACTATAACACCAGAACTGGTAACAAGAAAAGCAGCAGTAGTTAATTTTTTTAAAGGCCAGTTTAAAAGAAGATAATATCAAAATACCAAAAAAATATGATTTTATATCAGATTTTAAAAATGTGATTAAATCATTAAAACTTCTAAAGCTAACTGCATGTGCACACAGAAAACCTCAAAAAGTTAATCACTAAAATCCTGGGAGAATAAAAATGTTTCACCTGGTTCCTAAAATTTAGCAGTGAAAGTGCTGGATGAATAGTGACCTGGAGGAAGGTTCATAGACATGGTGCCTCTGTAGAAAAGGCCTTGATCCATTTCACCTGTAGACATGGGGACATATACAAGAGGGTCTCTGATATGAGTTTAAACATTCATGCAAGTGTGGTATAGTAGTTAGGGTGTCAGCCAGGCTCAGATCAGGAAAACCATGTTCAAGACCCCATTTAGCCATGAGACTCCCTGGATGACCTTGGGCTAGTCATTCTATTTTAAAGACTGTCTACATGTTGTGAAATCCTTGAATCTTTTCCATATCACCATGAGAATGTTCATAAGATTTGCATCCCTTCTTACAACTCAGTTCCCAGGCCCACAGGTGCCTGATTTGGATCAAGATACTGTTGCATGGGAAGAAAGTCCTTATGCTTTCCTGCAGTGCCATTCCTGAGACTGAAATGGCCTGCTGTTTGCCCCACTGGGTGCTCCACTTGTATTGGAGCAAGTAACATCCCCCGGGGCCATTTCAGTCTAGGAAAATTGCATGGAATCTCACCTCATGTGTCGTGATCCAAACTGTGTCCCTGTGTGCCTGGGACATGAGTTCCAAGAGTGAAAGTTGCAACATCTGATTGCAAACTTTTGTAGCAAACCGAAGCACACACCAAGGACTTTGTAATGTGCAGTTAGACTCTCCTAATTTACTACACAGGGATGCTGAGAAGATGAAATGAAAGAGAGGGTAATGTACATCACTGTGAAGCTTTGGAAGCAAAGCAAGATAAAAATAATTAAAAGGCAGGAAAAAGGCAAAGCTTAAGATACGAAAGTTGAGAGCATTTAGGACTCAAAAGCACTTTCCAATGCATCAAATTTTGCTTGGGAATAAAGCAGCATTTAGTGCAGGGCCAGCAAGACTGGTGAGATGAGTTCTCAACCCAATATACTAGTCAGCAAGGAATCTTGCTGCTGCATTCTGAAGTTCTCAGGTAGTCTTCAGTGGCAGCTTCATGTAGTGTACACTGCAGTAATTAAGTCTAAGTATGATCAGAGCTCCTTGCACCATAGATGAGACCTGTATGTACATTTGGAGTAATTGATCTAGCCGCAAACTTTACCTTTCAAAGAAAAAGCACCCCACCTGAAAAATAGCACTCATTGGTACTTGTTGCCAATAGTATCTCAGTAGATAATTTATTGGCCTTTATCCAATTCAGGTATCAAAATGTGTTCAAAATGTTCACTGTCTTACCTGCTGAAAAGGAAAAGCAGAATTAAGTTTCAGCAGATCCCTACATGACTTCTTTCAGTGATGTCATCGAGATGCTGAGAAGAATATGGGTCAAGATACAGCCTTACAGGATACTTTGGTGCTTGACTTCAAGTATTAGTCCTCCAACACCACCTTTTGCTACCAGCTAAATAGATAAGATTGTGTCCACTTGAGCATGCTGTTCTGTACTCATCTTGAGTAACTGTTCAAAATTCTCCAAGTCTTACACTAAACTAATTGGAAATGACATCAGATGTTGTCTGGTTCACTTTCATAGTAAAGGTAAAAATCCTTTCTTTTCAACAGCAGTGTAAGGTGCTTAATAAAACAAAGTCAATTATTATTTGTGTATTTAGTCTGTAGGCTGTTTTAAGGACACACAGTTGGACTATACGTTGAAGAAAAATATCATCTGTTATTAAAATAATAAAATCTTGGATCCTGGTAGAAGGAGGAAAACATCGCCTGTTAGAAACATATCTTAATTTGATCTGCAGTTACAATTAATACGACTCCCTCTTCTTATAATTATTTCTGCAGACACCCTTGGTTATCAAGATTGGAAAGTACTAGGTTATTTTGTTTTGTACAGTATAAAAAGTACATTTATTAATAAAATGTGGGAAAGAAACTACCAAGTTCTGTTGGTTCCTCACGCTCTTTCGATAATGTATTTTATCTGGTTATCTTTATGAGGGCATTATGAGATACTGCAGTGCAAACAGTGCAGTAAGAACCAGAATAGATGCTTCATACTTATTCAACCAAATGCCCATTAAAACTTTATGAAGAAATACAATATGGGAATTTTAATTTGATTTAATTTTATTAAAATTTGATCATTTCATCATCTGCAATCCTAAATGTGACTCTTACAAAAGATGCCAGGGCTGCAGATTTCAGAGGAAGGTTAGAAAATGTAATGGAATTGTACCCATGTCAAAAAGCATATTCCTGCCACAGTTATAAATGTAACTGAAGTGTAGGAGATTATTTTGTATTTAATTCATCTTCTTTGGTTTCTTAATCACTACAGCCATTGAGCTGGAATGCGTAGGTCATCTAGTCCAACAATGCCCTACACTACACTGAGACAGGATTTGGTAAAATTAAGCTCCCTCCTCATTTTATTACCCATTGAAACCACTCCTGATTACAGTCTTATTACAGTTCATAGTCCATGTACAATTTAATTTTTTTTTAAATGTTGATGGATTGCAGTTTATAGAGTGCCAGTTAAACAGTGTATTTCATGCCAGTTTTTACATTGTCCATCTAATATAAACAGAATGAAAATAGTTTGTTACACCACTAAAAAATAAAATAAATTACCTGAACTGTTTTGGATCATATCTGTCTCTCTTTGACACCACATTTACCAGATCTATGACATGTTTTGCAATAAATAACCCCATTCCCCACTCCTCTGCATGAAGCCAGCTGGGTGACCTTGGGTTAGTCATCGTTCTCTCAGAACTCTCAGCTCCACCTACCTCACAGGATGTCTGTCATGAGGAGAGGAAGGGAAGGTGATTGTAAGCTGTTCTGAGACTTCTTCGGGTAGTGAAGAGTGGTGTATAAAACCAACTCCTCCTCCAGTTCTCCTTCTCCTCCTGTCAAAAATGAAGTATAACTGTTTCATATACATTTTTAAAATTACATATGGCATCAGATTCCAGTAATTTTTTTTCTCTGGGTTAACCAGTCCAGACTGCTACACTTCAGAATTACAGAACTGTGTATCAGTATATCAAATCTCAATGTGGCTCCATCTGTGGGTACTTAAATTGAGAGACTGGAGCCATGGATATATAGGACAGTTCTTTCTTATAGGACAGATCTTTCTGCAAAGCTGAGAAAAGCTCCAGGTTTGCAAAAAAAAATATCTGAGATCTTAAGAAAATTCATGGGGGTTAAAGGAGCAAATGCAACCTTAAGAAACAGATGTCCTCAGTGGTGATAGCTAAGCAACCACAATAATATTCAAGCCTTTGTTTCCATCAGGAAAAGACATGAGGGATGGGTCCTTTCCTAGACTGTTTTGGTCTTTGAGGGAGGACTTATTGGGGCCAGGCCCAGCAGCAACCACCAGGTGACTCACTACCAGCGAACTTGCATGGCTTACCCGGGACTGGCTGCTTGCTACTGTTCAACAGCAGCCACTATACTAAAGCCAGTGTGGTGTAGCGGTTAAAGTTTCATGAGACCCAGGTTCAAATAAGCACTCTGCGGTGGCTCAAGTGCTTAAGACGCTGAACTGCAGGCTGTGGAAGGTCGGTAGTTCAGCAGTTCGAGACCCGAGTGGTGCCGCATGACGAAGTGAGCTCCCGTCTCTAGTTCCAGCTCCTGCCAACCTAGCAGTTCGAAAGCAAGAAATTGCAAGTAGATAAATAGGTACCACTTCGGTGGGAAGGTAACAGCGTTCCGTGTGCCTTGGTGTTTAGTCATGCCAGCCACATGACCACGGAAACGTCTTCGGACAGCGCTGGCTCTTCGGCTTTGAAACGGAGATGAGCACCGTAACCCTAGAGTCGGACTCGACTGGCTTTCAAGCAAGGGAACCTTTACCTTTACCTATGGAAGCTCACTGGATGACTTTAGGTCAGTTACGCATTGTCATCCTAACATACCTCACAGTAGAACAAAGTTTGAGTCCAGTGGCACCTTTAAGATCAACAAAGTTTAATTCTGGGTATAAGCTTTTGTGTGCATGCCCACTTTTTCAAATACCTCCCAGTGACATTGTGAGGATAAAATGGAGGGCAAGAGAATGTTGTAAGCTGCTTAGGGTCCCCATTGTGGAGAAATGCGGGGTATAAATAATAACTAGCTGAAGATGGCAGATACAAAAGTAGGTTGGTTGGTGGGTGTGAAGGAGAGAAGGAAGCAGGGAAAGGCTGCCAATAGGAATAAAAGAGAAAATTGTGTGGGGAAGATGGATATGGGGTAAAGTGGGGTGTCCTCTGCAAGTCTTTGCTGGTTCCACACCCCAGAACTGCGCCCAGCCTGGTGGCCAGCACTGCACAACTGGGCATAACTTTCCTAGTGATTGGCTGCTGGGGGAGGGAAGGAAGAAAGCTGACCTTGGAGGTGAAGATAAGGGTAGGTTGGCTTGTGAGTGGGAAGCAGAAAAAGGAGAGGGGATATGAGGGCTTCTAGGGAGGGAAAAGAGAAAATAATGTGTGTGGGGAAAGGGGGGAATGAGATTCTCATGAAAGTCCTTGCAGGTCCCTGACTTGAATGTAGTATATGTATATTCTGCCTTTCTCCCCAAAGGAGACCCAAAGCAGCTAACAGTTCCAAGAGAGAAAAATAAAACAGAAGAAACAAGAAAGGGAAGGGAAGCTTTTAGCTCCAAAGTATACTTACATGCATCTTCATCTTGAATAATAATGATGGTAATGATACATAGCGCCATCATTGTGCATGACACTTTACAGAACATCATGAGTATAAATAAATAAATGCTCCAATCCCTGCCCCCAAGTATCTTACATGATAGAAGAGACAATGGAAAGATAGAATTACACAAAAGTCCTGTAAGGACCTTAAAGACTAACAAAATTCATGTCAGCATGAGTTGTCATGAATTAGAGCACATTTCTACAAATTTCTACTCTAGACAGCTAAGTGCAGTACTTTCTGTTATAATATTTCCAGAGAGATAACCATGTTAGTTTGATGCAACAAAACTGTGCATAAGCCCAGTAGCACCGTACAGAAGAACGGGCCCCGGTCACACGGAGCATTTGTCGCGCTAAAGATACGGATGATAGGCGGATTTTCTGGGCGCAATCATACCGCAACATCTGGAAGCGTAGTGCTCCTGTGGCTATCCCGTGGCGTCCCGCCGAAGATGCGGACTAAAAAACTAGTACCTACAAGGTACTGGTTTCCGGACACCGCGGGGCAAGGTCAGGCGTCTGAATGCATTTCCGGTGAACTCTCGTGGCATCCGGCGCCTGCCGATGTTCCTTCGCAAACAAGGGTTCCCCCCCCCAAGTCTCCGCAGGATGCGCAAAAGTGCCAAACAACGCATGCGCACAAACTGCAGTAAAACAAACACCCGTTTGCCATGGGAGCGGCGCCTAGTGATTGCTGCTGTGATCGCGGCGCCGCACCGCTTCTTTGCCACGCTGCTGGATAGCCGTGTGATCGGCACCTCACCCCCTAACCATGGGACCTCGACGGGACGTGTGATCGGGTGGCCGCACATTATTGTGCTCCAGGGCAAACAGCCACGCTTCCCCCCTGCTTTTTCCGGCCCGTGTGACCAGGACCAGGATTTATTTATTTATTACATTAGATTTACTAGGCCACTCTTCCCTACAAGTAGGGCTCAGGGCAGCTTACAACAAATAATATACAGTCTCATACAGGTAAAGGTAAAGGTTTCCCTTGCTCGAAAGCTAGTTGAATCCAACTCTAGGGGGCGGTGCTCATCTCCAGTTCCAAGCCGAAGAGCCAGCGTTGTCTGAAGACATTTCCGTAGTCATGTGGCTGGCATGACTAAATGCCAAGGTGCACGGAATACTGTTACCTTCCCACCTAAGCAGTACCTAATTATCTAGTTGCAATTTCTTGCTTTCGAACTGCTAGGTTGGCAGGAGCTGAGGCCAGAGATGGGAGCTCACTCTGTCATGCGGCACTCGGGTTTCAAACTGCCAAACTACAGACCTTCTGGTCTGCAGCTCAGCGTCTTAACCTCTGAAACAATCCAATAAACAACAGTAGGTAGAAACAGTATATATAAATAACAGTAGGTAAAAACAGTAAATGGAAAGACCACGTCTCTTTAGGTCCTTTTCCTAGACCTTTTCTCACATACAGATACATACCAGATTCTTCCTGGAACTGCCTTTTCTATTTAAACAATTCCAAGTCGCCATATGTCTAGCAGCTTTAACAGTTTGGCATCAAACACTTTTTCTATGTTAGCTAATCTGCTACTATAGACTATTATTTTGCCTCAGAAGTGCCCCCTGGTGACTAAAGAAGCCATGGTGGCTCTATCTTTGAATGGTTCTACTAAGTGTTGCTTTAGGATTAGCAGAATTTCCCACAGTTTTTTTTTCATTTATAGTTTT
>NW_015177125.1:12963-15012 GCF_001447785.1 Gekko japonicus
GTGCTTAAAAGGTAAAGGTTCCCTTGCTCGAAAGCCAGTCGAGTCCGACTCTAGGGTTGCGGTGCTCATCTCCGTTTCAAAGCCGAAGAGCCAGCGCTGTCCGAAGACGTTTCTTGCTTTCGAACTGCTAGGTTGGCAGGAACTGGAACTAGAGATGGGAGCTCACTCCGTCATGCGGCAACTCGGGTCTCGAACTGCTGAACTACTGACCTTCCACAGCCTGCAGTTCAGCGTCTTAACCACTTGAGCCACCGCAGCTCCTTGCATTAAAGTGCTTACAACCAGCAAAAATAGATAATATATGATATTAGTACAAACATGGTTAATATTGATGACATATTATACCAAGATACATTCCAACAGATGAAGAGCAATGATAACCGTATCCACCATAACCCACAGTTAAATACATATACGTAGATTCATAAGTGTGTGTATATGCATCTTTAGATATTTATATACATATCTCTAAGATCTGCATGATAGACTAGGTGGAACTGCTCTTAAATATAGCTCTTTGAGAGAGTGGAGATTTTGGTGTTTTAAAAATATTTGTTTTATTCTATATTGGTGATTGTACAAACGTTTTGCAATCAGCAAAAGAAAAGTGGGAAACTGCTTCATAATCCGAGACACGTCTGTACATATTTCAGAATGAAATTCCCTGTATTTTTTTTCTAAAATATTCTGCTGATCCTTTAGCTTTATCTTTGATTTGTGTCGTAATGTAGCTTTTTAACCCATTTCATCATTCTGGAATATTTTTAGCTTGTAACAGTTACAAGAAGACTTGCTTGTTTTGGTTCCAAAGTGCGACCTATAAGACCCCAAACTATTCAGATAGTTACTTTGATTGGGCTAGTGGTGTTGACAGGATATGGTTAGCAGCCTCTGCAGTACGGAAATATGACGTCTTTTACTCTCACTCAAGAGCTCTTGCTTGAGTGGAAATATTCCATGGAAACCATCCCATGTCTTGCTGTTCTACAGTCACTTTGCCCTGTGTATTCCTCTGACAGATGCACAGCTACATAGCTGGTGCTAAGAATAAAGAAGAGGAGTTAGAACATTTCAGTCACGTCCTGGATTGTATAAACGGCTTCTCAGATGGATTCCTTGTCTATCCCATAATGCAAATTTCATTTGTGGATTAGTTGTGATTACAGAAGTGCAAATTAATGAAATCTGTTCATCTCAAGGTTCTCCCCCCCAGTGTGGTTTTCTTGGTTAAGAGGTTGCCTTACTTTTGGCACAGATGTTTAGTATAAATACAACTTTCTTTAAAATGTTATGACTCTGAGTTCCTTTGTATTACATTGTGTACATTTTTGTCAGTTGACAGTTTATACTCAGTGGTACCTTGTGTTGTCTAAACTGAATTATGATCCTGACAGCCAGTTCTTTACAGTTTGATAGACATCTTGCATTATTTTTGAGTAATGATGTTCTCCCTCTGAGGTGGAGGACATCTTGTGGGTGATTCCCATCCATCACTTAGGGAGGCAGGACTAATTTCAATTACTTCCTGTTTCCTGTAGTGGGAGTCACCCTAGGCTCAGGTTTTTTCCTGCCTCAGAAGTGAGAGCAGCTAGGTGTAACCCTGTCTTTCTGAGTTAACTTACTTTCACTTTCTCCTTCCATCTTTGCTGTTCCCTCTCTCTGAAGAAACTTAAGAAAAATCAAATCCTTTTCTTCTTCCTTCCTATATGTTATCCTCTCCCCCCCCACTTTGGAGGTTGAGCATTGCCGAGCCAGTTGCTCTCTTAATGGGAGGGGGATCTCACAGACCACCTTCCATGGCATTAAGAGAGGATAGCAATGGATTTCTCTCCACACCGGAGATAGAGGCCGTGGCGGTGTCCGACGCTCAACCAGCAGAGCAAGTAAGGATGGCATTCCAAAGCGCTCCAAACAGCTGCACACCCCTGCAGCATTTACGGAGCCCGCACCAGCCTCAGCGGCCATTTTGGAGTCCACTGGCCACTCTATGCTTTAAGACGGGAATGGCGAGCAGAGCCTAATCCCGCACATGGCGCACTCCGAAACCTA
>NW_015177125.1:15376-15484 GCF_001447785.1 Gekko japonicus
TGCCTATTTGATCCGCCTTCACGTGAGAGGGATAGCCTCTCACATGTCTCTGGTGAAAAGGAGGGGGGATTTTCATGTAATGATGGTGAATAGGGGGAAATGATTGTC
>NW_015177125.1:18280-24791 GCF_001447785.1 Gekko japonicus
GATTCCACCTTTTTTGCCCAAAGATCAATACTAAGTTTCACAGATCACAAGAGATTTGTTTGCTATCATTTTCTCCAAATTCAACCCATCTGGAGGAAAAAGTTTGGCATACACTGGATGTGAGGAGAGTGCTCAAATGCTATATTCTCAGAATGGCCTGTTTCAGACGGACAGAAGATATGTTTGTTAACATTTTTCCTCTTCACACAGGGAGAAAGATGTCTAACTCTGCCATAAGCAACACTATGAGGTTCTGCATTACTGTAGCCTACAGGAGTATGAAACGAGTTCCTGCAGGTATCACGGCCCACTCTCTTTGCAGTGCTGCAACGAATATGGCCTTTGCCAACAGGGCATCGATGGAGGAAGTCTGTAGGGCTGCTACGTGGTCTTCGTTATCCACATTCATCAGGCATTACAAGATATGTATGACTCTGCTGATGCAGCATTCGGACGGAGAGTGCTGCAGTCTGTTCTGACTCTTGATGATGACCACCCTCCCCAAAATTAGGGACACTGCTCTGGGAGGTCCCACAAGATGTCCTCCACCTCAGAGGGAGAATGACCATTGGTTACTCACCGTGAAGGGTCCTTCTCCTCTGAGGCTTGGAGGACATCTTGGCCCTCCCGGGTCATCATTTCCTCTATCTACTACGCTGTTCTTTCACACTCTATTTAAAAATAATAATAAGATTACATGAGAGAGAGGACTCACCTTTTTCTTCCTGTTCCAATGTTTGCGATTTGGCTATACTCTTGTTGTTGATGTTCAAGTTCTCTTTTTTACAGTGGTTAAGTTAGTGTATTGCTTTTGGAGCACCGGAACTGAGCCTAGGGTGACTCCCACTACAGGAAACAGGAAGTAATTGAAATTAGTCCTGCCTCCCTAAATGATGGATGGGAATCACCCACAAGATGTCCTCCAAGCCTCAGAGGAGAAGGACCCTTCACGGTGAGTAACCAGTGGTCGTTTCCACATGAATGTAAAGCCTATAGAATTTCCCCAAATGCATTTTGTCATAACGGAACTATTTGTGATGGTTCCTAAAGGACTCAGGTTTGAACAGAATTGATTAAATAGGCTTTTGTCTATAAAAGTGATAGTAATTGGTCCTTTTTCTCAAGAGAAGATTTGAGGGAATTTTGTTTTTAAATTATTTTGTTAACAAGTAGTTTTCAGAACAGGCTTTGCAGCAATTTATAGTAGCATACTTGAACTGTCAAAGTATACTTCGATTTCCAGCTCATAAGCATTAGACACTTGACAGTCAGAGTGGCTTGAGATGGGAACGGCTGCTACCCTTCTACACTTCGGCTGGTAGGTAACCTACAACCAAGTGTTGAAATGTAAGGCTGCAAGTATTTTTGCAAGGGACAGATGTATATAGCAACATACTTCCATAATAGAATGGTTACCTCACATTTCCCAGTCGTAAGCGTCAATTATATTGTGAGGTAGAAAGAAGTCTTACAAAATGCTAATGGCAGAGCTATATAATTCTGTTTTCCTGTAAATATACTGGTTGGAATTTATCTCCAATACTGTGTCATTATTGCCATATGTGATTTTAAGAAGAATGAATACATACTGAGAATATGACCATGGGAACCTTCTCTACCAGGAGTTAATTATGTTAGGTTTGAGGTAGACAGGATGTTTTATCCAAGAAAAACAGATCTGACTTTTCACATACACAACCATGCAATCCCTCTTTCTCTCACAGGCATGCACGTGTCTAAAGACATGTACATTCGGTGTGTACCCAAACATTTACATGACATTTGTACATGTAATCTTTCCTTTGTCCAAGGACAGATCTCCAGAGAGTAACTGTAATAAGAAAACTGTTTTTGAGCATGGGAGGAGGAGGCAGATCTCCTAACTTTTGAGGCAGCTTTTCTTTGGCAAGTCCCTAAATCTTAACATTGTCCAAGTTCAAAGAAGTTTCATCCTGTTAAAAGTACAGCTGGTTTTACTATGAATATCATTATCTTTCAAACTTTGTAACAGAGAGTTGCCACCTGAAGAGCTCCAAAACAAGGAACACTTTGTAAGAATGTAAGAAAATTACATTTCAAATGGGTCATAACACAACCAGTACCTTATTAGAATATAAAAGGTAAAGGTAAACTAAACGCCGAGGCGCACGGAATGCAGTTACCTTCCCACGGAAGCAGTACCTATTTATCTACTTGCAGTTTCTTGCTTTCGAACTGCCAGGTTGGCAGGAGCTGGGGCCAGAGATGGGAGCTCACTCCGTCATGTGGCACTCGGGTTTCAAATCGCCAAACTACAGGCCTTCCAGTCTGCAGCTCAGTGTCTTAACCTCTGAGCCACTGCAGCCCCTTTATTATTATACTGTCCCTATAATGTATTAAATGTTATTTTGCGATTATTGTGCATCTCATCTTTTCCAGTGTTTTCTTTCCCACTGTTTCTAAAACACATAAATAAGGAGTAGTTTAATGAAATAAAGAATAGGTGGCAAGCCTGGTGGGATAGAGTGTACTGTTCAAAATGTAATGATGGTTCATTCTAAATTAGCTTTCAGTATTGGGTAGCTCTTAAGGATGTGAGGGCAGTCTGGCTGCAACATATGTCACCCCATTGATCGCCAGGGTTGAGTCAGCTGACTGGCTAGGTGGGTAGCTCTTAAGAAGCAAATTCAGTACTTGAAATAATTTAATAATGCATAATATCTGTGCAGACCAAAAAGTCTTAATGCTCACATTAGCATCTGAATCTTGTATAAGTCCTCACAGTTTGGAAAGCAGAACATGAAAGCTAAGTCCATCTATCTTACTTTCTCCTTTTCTTTCAATTCCTATAAATAACAAAAGATTCGGTGCAGCAACCTGAAGATAGAGTAAACTAATTACTTCCAGACATTGTCTGGAATTGTAACAGAATTTTTTGTCCTACTGTAGAACTCAGCTTTGTCACAGGCAAGATAAGTCGAGAGACTGATGTACGTGCTATTTATTGTTGTTGTTTATTAATTTTGGAAATTGAAAGTTTACAGAGTAATTTAAAAAAGAATTATAAAGAAAATTTTGCAAGGTGTGGATCTAGCCATCTCCTTTTTTTTTTTTTGCTGTCAAGTCACAGCTGACATGGTGACCCCTGATGGAGTTTCAAGGCAAGAGCTCTCCAGAGGTGGTCTGCCATTGCCTGCCTCTGCATGAGGACCTTGGTATTCCTTGGTGGTCTCCCACCCAAATACTGATCAAGGCCGACCCTGCTTAGCTTTAGAGATCTGATGAGATCAGCCTCACCTGGATATCCTTAGCCATTGCTTAATCAAAAGCAAGCAAACTAAAAACCTTTATTTTCTGTGTGTTCAAATGAAATCTTTGTAAGAAACATGATGTTCTTGCTTGTATTATCTGTTTGCAAAAGAGTCAAGTACCTTTAGGGGAAAAATATTCCTTTCATTTTTGTATGCTGTGCCTACTTTGTGGCACTGCTTGTCAGCCTGATCTATTGTCAGAACAGATTCCCTCACAATGTCATCACATCCACAAAGCTATTCTCTTTAATTTTTCATTACATTAGACCTAGGCTTGTTTCTTTAAGAACCTAATGACTTCTCCTCCAAGACATGTAGTGATTCTAATCTTGTCTCTCCTCATTTGTTTACAGTGTTTTTCAGGAATCTTTTCTTTGTCTTTCATGATATTTGACATTATCTAATAAAATGTTTTGATAATTATATGAAACATTCCATTCTCATTTAGTTATAATAAAAATAATAATAATCTGGCACTGTATTTGATCTCTTATATTGCATTGTGAATTTTATATTGGCTTCTAAACTTGACCGGATTTGGAAAGATATTCACCAGCACAGCAGGAAAGAACATCACAAAAACAAATGGGGCTCTACAGCCAAACATTTTCCAGAAGTCGCAGCATTTTTTATTATTAAATGTTTTAAAACACATTTTAAAATGCTTTCTCTTTTTTCTATTGCATTTTTTTCCTGCATGCTTATTATTAGAACTTGCTAAATAGTTTTGTTCAAATACTGCTTGGGGCATGCATGAGGATTCACTGTTTCTCCTTTCCTGTCTGCACACACAGGCCATACTTTCTGTAGTGTTATCCAACTGTCCCTATCTGTGCCAAATAACTCGCATGGTTTAGTGATGTAGCAAGTGCTTTTATGGTCTTCGCACTTCCTGCAAAGGTATGCAGGCGCTACACCTGCCCTTAATATTTGTATGGTGCTTAAGTGCTCAGAGGACTTCACATTACTTTAGTAATCCTGCAACTGTAAGGGAGGTTGGTATTATTATAATACAAAGGATCTGAGATTTAAGAGGCAGTGACTTGATGAAGTCTGGACAGCAAACACATGGATGAGCTGAGGCTCCCAGCTCAGTGCTCAGGCTGTTAACCACAAGGCTATAACAACTTTCAGTAAACATGAGGCATTGAAAGATTTGGACCTAAAAATAAAACAAAAGTTTATAAGCAACTCAAAATTGCAAGTGGCATGTAACCTTTACTATAGACATTATTATGATGCCTTTTTTTCTGGCATTGTATAACATCCTTGCTAGCTAGGAGTCTTAAACTCATCATGTATGCCAAGCAAACGTCAGCAGACAGATGGCACAAATCTTACATACTAACTGAATCAAATCTGTTTTCTTGGTAATAGAGATTTCCTTTTTTCCCTCTGTCAAAATGTATTGCGCTATGTCTTCTTTAGAGTGCTGTTACAAGAAAGGAAAACATGTATCTGTCACAATGTTGATGGTGTTGCCCATGGAAGAAGGATATTTCAAACATGATTCTGTAAGACTGCTAAGTGGGTTTTTATGTTATATTTTTGCAATAAAATGTGGTTAGTTATCTCTATTATATTTGAAATCTCTGTAAACGTCTGGGGCACTGAGTTAAATCCCTTATGGGTTATTTTATTTTTATATACTGTTTAATTTTCAAGACCTCTGTCTTCCTTGGGGTAGGGAGAAGAAACATTTTTGCAGATTACAGACATCAGAGTTAATTGGGATATTTATTTATTTAATACATTTTTTTAATGCTGCCTTTCTACCTGCTGACTCCATGTGAGCTACCTATGTGTGCGATTATATTCTGTGGTTGAGCTACTGCTGGTCTTGGTTGTGAGATTGCCTTTTAAAATCATTTGAAACCTTGACAGGATTCTGTGAGATTGAAAGGCCTGTCAGGAGAAAATGTAAGGGCAAGAATGTATCTGAAGAAGTGTGTGTGCATACAAAAGCTTATACCTTGAATAAAACTTTGAGGATTTTAAAGGTGCCTCTAGAGTCAAACTTTATTCTGGGTAAACTTTGGCGATTCACTCTAGCTCAGTCTAATGTGCCTTACAGAGGTGTTGTGAGGATGAACTGGAGGAGGGGAGAACAATATAGTAAACCGTTTTGGGTCCCCCATTGGGGAGAAAAATTAGAAGACGAAGAGATTGGATTTATACCCCACCCTTCACTTGGAGTTTCAGAGCAGTTTACAAACTCCTTTCCCTTCCCCTCTGCTCCCCACAACAGACACCCTGTGAGGTAGTTGGGGCTGAGAGAGCTCTTTCAAGAACTGCCCTTTCAAGGACAGCTGTTGTCAGAACTATGGCTTGTCCAAGGTCATCCGGCAGCTGCAAGTGGAGGAGTGAGGAATCAAACCCGGCTCTCCCAGCTTAGGGTCCGCACACTTAACCACTACACCAAACACCAAACTTAATAAATATAAGCATAATTAAATAATTCTTAGAATAATAGTCTTCTTTCCTGTATGCTAAAGCCATTACCTTCTCAATCTTTTGCCTCTTAAGGTTGTTTATGGTGCACCTAAACAATTTGTATCCAGAGAAAGGAGCAACTGCTAGGCTGACCTTGGAAGAAAAATCTACTAACCTGGATTTAAGCCATAAATTTCAGTTAGCCACTGCACATGATGTTATGGCATGAGAAACAAACCTTAAGGAATATAGACTAGAGGCAGCCATTAAAGGCTGCGGCTTTTGTATTTCATAATTCTCTGTATTACATAATTTTATTTTATTACACTGTAATCATGAGAAGGGTTATTCCCTTCTAAGCCCATTGCTTTCAACAAACTTAGAAGCTTGTAACTCTCCTTAGGACTGCACTATCAGCCTGTTTGGGAAACATCTTGTGGTGCATCCTCAGCAACAAGGAGGAAGATCACATGGGAACTGGATTTTGTAGTTTCCCTGTTGCTTATGCAGCTACAGATAGGGTGCAGCAGCAACAGGGCTTCCATATGGCAGATCTCCCTGCCCCAATCCCCCAGCAGTAGCCATCCTCCTCTCCTTTGTTAGCCTACGCCTCCCCTTGCCACATGAAGAATGGTACCCTGACTAGGTTAGGGTTAAGTGTGCGGACTCTAATCTGGGAGAACCGGGTTTGATTCCCCACTCCTCCACTTGCACCTGCTGATGTGACCTTGGGTCAGTCACAAGCTCTGGCACAGCTGTTCCTGAAGGAGCAGTTTGTGTCAGAGTTC
>NW_015177125.1:25018-25144 GCF_001447785.1 Gekko japonicus
CCATCCCAGAGCCAGGCAGTGAGAGCAATAATTATTTGCAGGATCCTGGCCAAAATACAGTGCAGTGGCAGGGGCTCAACACCTGCCAGCAGGGCAGTTAAGCCTGATTACTTCCCAACCTATTTA
>NW_015177125.1:27391-32461 GCF_001447785.1 Gekko japonicus
TGACACTGTCTAACCATCTCATCCTTTGCCGTCCCCGTCTTCTTTGACCTTCAATCTTTCCCAGCATCAGGGTCTTCTCCAGTGAGTGCTCCCTTCTCATTTGGTGGCCAAAGTATTTGAGCTTCAGTTTCATTATCTGGCCTTCCAGGGAACAGTCAGGGTTGATTTCTTTGAGGATTGACTGATTTGTTCTTCTTGCAGTCCAAGGGACTCTCAAGAGTCTTCTCCAGCACCATAGTTCAAAAGAATCTATTCTTCGGCGCTCGGCCTTCCTTATAGTCCAACTCTCGCAGCCATACATGACTACTGGGAATACCATTGCTTTGACCATGCGGACTTTTGTTGGCAGGGTGATGTCTCTACTTTTTATCATGCTGTTTAGGTTCGCCATCGCTTTCCTCCCAAGGAGCAGGCGTCTTTTAATTTCATGGCTGCAGTCACAGTCTGCGGTGATCTGGGATCCCAGGAACGTGAAGTCTGTCACTACTTCCACGACTTCCCCTTCTATTTGCCAAGGAGTGATGGGGCCGGATGCCATGATCTTAGTTTTTTTGATGTTGAGCTTCAAGCCCACTTTTGCGCTCTCCTCTTTTACTCTGAGCAAGAGGCTCTTTAGGTCCTCTTCACTTTCTGCCATTAGAGTGGTATCGTCTGCATATCTGAGGTTGTTGATCTTTTCCCCAGCAATCTTAATTCCCGCTTGTGATTCATCCAGGCCAGCATTTCGCATGATGTACTCTGCATATATATTAAATAAGCAAGGTGACAGTATACATCCTTGTCGTACTCCTTTTCCTATGCTGAACCAATCAGTTGTTCCGTATCCGGTTCTAACTGTCGCTTCTTGGCCCTTATACAGGTTTCTCAAGAGACATGTGAGGTGGTCTGGTACTCCCATCTCTTTAAGGACCTGCCATAGTTTGTTGTGATCCACACAGTCAAAGGCTTTAGCATAGTCAATGAAGCAGAAGTAGATATTTTTCTGGTACTCTCTTGCTTTTTCCATAATCCAGCGAATGTTGGCAATATGATCTCTCGTTCCTCTACCTCTTCGAAACCCAGCTTGTACTTCTGGTAGTTCTCTATCCACGTACTGTTGAAGCCTAGCTTGTAGGATCTTGAGCATGACCTTGCTAGCGTGTGATATGAGTGCAATTGTGCGATAGTTTGAACATTCCTTGGCATTGCCCTTCTTTGGGATTGGAATGTATACTGACCTTTTCCAATCCTGTGGCTACTGTTGCGTTTTCCAAATTTGCTGGCAAATTGCGTGCAGCACTTTAACTAATACCTGTGTGGATTGTGGGCTGTTATTAGAGAGTAAGCCTGGGGAGGTAGAATAGGAATATGAGGTAATTTTTATTGCTTTCCCCCTTTTCCTGGTGTGATTCATACTGGCCCCAGTCACACAGGCCGGATATCGCGGGGGGGGAGGCGTGGCTAATTGCCCCGGCGCAGTTTGATCCATGATTAAGCAATTAGACGCGGCGGCGGCACACCACAGGTCCTTTCCTTGGTGCCGGCGGGTAAATGAGGGACCAGAGGGGAAGGCTGCACGCTGGCACGATCACACCACGGGCGTCTGGAGGCAGCCCATGGCAAACATTTACTAGTACCTTGGAGGTACTAGTTTTTTAACGCGCATTGTCGGCGGTAAGTCATGGGTGCGCTCCACTTCCCAGATGTTGGGGTGTGATTGCGCCCGGATAATCCGCCCACCATCCGTCCCTCTCCCACGGCAACTTTGCCGTGTGACCAGGGCCACTGACACCTTATTACAACACACACACACACAAAATAAGTTTGTTGTCCTATCTTTAGAAGAGCTCAGTGCTTAGTAATTTCATGGAGAAGGCAAAGAATGACAAGTTATTGGTTATCTATAGCAAAACACTGCTTTAAAACAGTTATAGGGCGATTTCTCACTAGAGCTTCCTCGCAGCACAGCCGCCGTTTGCCCTGACACAAACATGTCAATTTCACACCCGAAGCTCCGGGGCTGCATTTTGACTCACGGCTTTGCCTGATTTCCTCCACAGTTTCGTGATCCTGGTTTTTGAGGATCATGAAACTGCGGAGGAAATCGGGCGAATGCAGCCCCACAGCCTCGGGTGTGAAATTGACATGTTTGTGTTGGGGCAAACAGCGCTGCGCTGCGAGGCAGCTCTAGTGAGAAATCACCCATAGTTTCACATGCCCACAGTTTTACTGAATTCACAGGCTATTTCTGCCAGAGAGTGAAAGATTTCACTTGGAACTTCACCTTCAACCCAAGAATCTCAACATAGTGGAACAGGGTTAGCTTGTCTCTTGGGATATTTCCCTCACTCCCTGTATTGGCTTCCAGGCTCTGAGTATCAGGTGCCAGGGGTCAGGCAAGGCAGAGTAGTTCAGCCCAAGGTCAGGGTTCCAGAAGTCAGGTCGAGTTATCCAGTCCAAAGTCTGGATAACTGTTGGCTGTGAATCGTGACAAACCTGCAGCGCAGTTTCCTGCTGGTCAGTTTCTGTTGTTCCTCTTCTCCTGAGGAGTCATTGCTGTTGCTGAGCCCTGACTGACTCATGACACTCCCCTCACAAGTCCCTAACCTATTGTTTCCCTAAAGTAACATGGGATACAGGCTCTATTCCTGCCTCTCTGTTGGTTCCTGAGACTTATGTATTTATCCTATAGATGTCTGAATTCTTTTCCTTCACTGGGTAAAGCCTAATTACCTAACTTATCTCCTGGTGTTCCTTGTTCCTCTGTCTCTTCCTCAAGCCATATCTGAGGCGACGACAAACTTTCTCTCCACTTGACTCTCCTTTCCACCTTCAGAAGTTTCACAAACTCCCACTGGCTGATGCTGCTTAATATCTGCCTACACCCCCTGTAGGCAGGGGCTTGCTGGGAACCCTGGAGGGTGGAACTAGAGGCCATCAGGAAGCATGGTAGTTTCCGTTGTACCCCATTGCTACATTATTTGACATGTGGTTAAATGGTCAGTGTTCCAAACTGAAAGTGTTGAGAATGTTGTTGTTAGCAGAGGTACTGGAGGAAGCCCCAATAAGG
This sequence comes from Gekko japonicus, assembly GCF_001447785.1. Lineage (NCBI taxonomy): Eukaryota > Metazoa > Chordata > Lepidosauria > Squamata > Gekkonidae > Gekko > Gekko japonicus. Next base: position 30,441 of record NW_015177125.1, read on the forward strand.
TGGGAAAATTAGCAAATGTAGATGTGCCTCCATTGGGCCTATGGAGGCCATGAACTCTCTCAGTCTTTTATGTTTTCTGTCTGGAAACAGTGATATTTGACAGAGAGCCAGCTTGGTGTAGTAATTGAGAGTGGAGGACTGGGGTCTATTCCCCCACTTCCCCACTTGAAGCCAGCTGGGTGACCTTGGGCAAGTCACAGCATTCTCATCCTAAAAATAAGCATAGCTCACCACCTAGTGGTGCCAAAAAGAGGTACAGCTTCAAGCAGCCAAACAATCCTTCGGGATCTCCTGGCTATTCCACACACAATGCCATATGATAGTGATTTTAGTGATATTTGACAATTTGTTAATATATTGTGCAATATTGCTCTCCATTCTGTTCTTGGAGTTTGTAAAGAACATAGAATACAATACATAATGGAATATTTATTGTAAGATGGAAGAGATTCTGTTGCCCTGTTGGAAGAATGGTATCTATGCAAGTGGAGGAGTGAGGAATCAAACCCGGTTCTCCCAGCTTAGAGTCCGCACACTTAACCACTACACCAAACACCAAAATTAATAAATATAAGCATAATTAAATAATTCTTAGAATAATAGTCTTCTTTCCTGTATGCTAAAGCCATTGCCTTCTCAATCTTTTGCCTCTTAAGGTTGTTTATGGTGCACCTAAACAATTTGTATCCAGAGAAAGGAGCAACTGCTAGGCTGACCTTGGAAGAAAAATCTACTAACCTGGATTTAAGCCATAAATTTCAGTTAGCCACTGCACATGATGTTATGGCATGAGAAACAAACCTTAAGGAATATAGACTAGAGGCAGCCATTAAAGGCTGCGGCTTTTGTATTTCATAATTCTCTGTATTACATAATTTTATTTTATTACACTGTAATCATGAGAAGGGTTATTCCCTTCTAAGCCCATTGCTTTCAACAAACTTAGAAGCTTGTAACTCTCCTTAAGACTGCACTATCAGCCTATTTGGGAAACATCTTGTGGTGCATCCTCAGCAACAAGGAGGAAGATCACATGGGAACTGGATTTTGTAGTTTCCCTGTTGCTTATGCAGCTACAGATAGGGTGCAGCAGCAACAGGGCTTCCATATGGCAGATCTCCCTGCCCCAATCCCCCAGCAGTAGCCATCCTCCTCTCCTTTGTTAGCCTACGCCTCCCCTTGCCACATGAAGAATGGTACCCTGACTAGGTTAGGGTTAAGTGTGCGGACTCTAATCTGGGAGAACCGGGTTTGATTCCCCACTCCTCCACTTGCACCTGCTGATGTGACCTTGGGTCAGTCACAAGCTCTGGCACAGCTGTTCCTGAAGGAGCAGTTTGTGTCAGAGTTCTCTCAGCCCCACCTACCTCACAGGGTGTCTGTTGTGGGGAGGGGAAGGGAAAGGAGTTTGTAAGCCGCTCTGAGACTCCGAGTGAAGGGCGGGGTATAAATCCAATCTCTTCTTCTTCTTCTCCTCCTCCTCCTCCTCCTCAGAGGGCACTCTCACTCTGCAGGAATAGTGACAGCAGCAGAAGGCCTGGGCCGAGGTGGCTCAAAGGAAATGAAGTGCTTGACAGGCTGACCACAACTCCATCCCAGAGCCAGGCAGTGAGAGCAATAATTATTTGCAGGATCCTGGCCAAAATACAGTGCAGTGGCAGGGGCTCAACACCTGCCAGCAGGGCAGTTAAGCCTGATTACTTCCCAACCTATTTAGGCTGAGGCTTGAAGAAACTGTCTTGCTGGATCACCCAGTCCACTAGGTATAACCCTGTGTCCCTGTTCCAGAACCTTGCTTCCAGCTCCTGTCAATGCCAAAGCCTTGCTATCCAAGCCTGTGGGCACTGCTCCAGAAGAGACCTGACTGGACCTACTTGCAGACCGCAGAACAGGGAGGCAGATAAATGTAGATTACCTGGTAGGTGAGAAGGAAGAGGGCCACATCTGCAGATACTTGCCAGGGCTCTTTTTGTAGAAAAAGCCCAGCAGGAACTCATTAGCATAATAGGCCACACCCAACA
>NW_015177125.1:32510-42070 GCF_001447785.1 Gekko japonicus
CTTGGGAGCCAGCCGGAACTCCGTTCCTGTGCGTTCCTGCCCAAAAAGAGCCCTGCTTAGATCTATGGATTGGGGGCATAAAGAGAGAACAGAAATATCTCTGCAAACCTGGCAGATCCACCAGGTTTGCTGAAAAATACAAAAACTTAAAGGGATGGACTTCCCCAGAACAAAGGAATGTCATTTCTGCTTATGCTTATGGTCTAGTGGCATCCACCCTCTTTGCCATGTGTATGTGATATTGGAGGAGGAGAAGTAGCTGCTTGAGGCAGTTAGGAGAGCCGGGACAGGACTGACTGCTGCTGCCTTGATGCTGCTCCCTGCAGAATGCTGCGGGGGGAGGACAGACAGGTGGGCAGAGTGACCAGGGGGAGGGGGCAGGCTGAGTGGTGGGGAAGTGGATGAACTAGAGAAAACAGTAAGCAGTAAGGTAGAGCAGCAGGTGGAAGGAAGACACTGTGTGTGGGCGGGAGTGAGATTCCCTCTCTCCGTAAGTTTTCTGGGCAAAGGGATGGGAGCTCCCTTTAAATCAGATTAAGGTTAAACTGCATCCTTGAAATGCAGAATGTTGCCCTGAATGTAAACAATATTAATTCAGATGTCTCTATGTATTTTATGTTTTCCTGGTCCCCCTTCTTTCATTTGAAAACATGTGCAGGGTTGACCTCATATCTGCATTCAAATTATAAAACTATGCTGTAAACGTGAGTGCTCAATTTTCTTCTGCTATTTCAGTATTCCACAGAATTATCACATTACCAACTTGGAATGCAGAATATTTGTGATCAACCCAAAGGTCTCACTTTGCTTCACAAGTTATAATCTTCCATGATCCTGGAAAGAGAATTTAATTATTTCAGTGTTTAAGAAGAGAAATAAATGGATACCAAGTTTTTATAGACTACTTAGACTGTGACCATTCTTGTAAAAATTGTTTGGTAAGCATCTTTCTACAAATCCACAAGCTTGGATTCAGGAAAATGATATATAACAAGCAAAGAACGTTGGGAATGGGCAGATTTAACTCAGAGGACTGTTATATCTACTACTGTGGCCAAGAATCCCATAGAAAAAATGGTGTGGTCAACAAGAGAGTGAGAAAGGCAGTAATGGGATAAAATCTCAAAAACAACAGAATGATCTTGGTCTGAATCCAAGGCAAACCATTCAACATCACAATAATCCAAGTCTGTGCCCTAACCACTGACGCAGAAGAGGCTGAAGTGGACTGGTTCTATGAAGACCTACAACACCTCTTAGAACTAACACCAAAAAAAGATGTCCTTATTATCATAGGGGACTGGAATGCTAAAGTAGGAAGTCAAAAGGTAACCAGAATAACAGACAAGTTTGGCCTTGGAGAACAAAATGAAGCTGGGCAAAGGCTTAACAGAGTTTTGTCAAGAGAACAGGCTGGTCATAGAGCCTCTTGCCGAGGGTGAAAGATGAGAGCGCAAAAGTTGGCTTGAAACTCAACATCAGAAAACTAAGATCATGGCATCCAGCCCCATCACCCCTTGGCAAATAAAAGGGGAAGTCATGGAAGCAGTGACAAAATTCATGTTCCTGGGATCCAAGATCACTGCAGAAGGTAACTGCAGCCATGAAATTAAAAGATGCCTGTTCCTTGGGAGGAAAGTTATGGCAAACCTAGACAGCATAATAAAAAGTAGAGACATTACATTGCCAAAAAAAGTCTGCATAGTCAAAGCAATGGTATTCCCAGGAGTAATGTATGGCTGCAAGAGTTGGACCATAAGGAAGACCAAAGAATAGATGCTTTTGAATTATGGTGCTGGAGAAGACTCTTGAGAATCCCTTGGACTGCAAGGAGATCAAATCAGTCAATCCTAAAGGAAATCAAACCTGACTGTTCCCTGGAAGGCCAGATACTGAAGCTGAAGCTCAAATACTTTGGCCACCAAATGAGAAGGGAGCACTCACTGGAGAAGATCCTGATGCTGGAAAAGACTGAAGGTAACAGAAGAAGGGGACGACAAAGGATGAGATCATTAGACAGTGTTACTGATACAATGAACATGAAATTGAGAGGATGGCAGAAGACAGGACGCCTGGCACGATGTGGTCCACGGGGTCGTGAAGAGTCGGACTTGATTGTGCAACTGAACAACAACAGCAGCAGCATGTCCAAGATGGCTGCTCTTACGTCTGAGCAGTAACCTGGGAGGAGCTCACCAACATTTGGTTTTGTGGTTGCGTGCACATGCAGGAAAAGTAGCTAAATTGCTACAGTAGCCAACTCCCGATTGAGAAATATCTGGAGACTGGGGGTTGGGTGGGTTGAGCTTGGGAAGGATGAGGTTTGGGAAGGGGTGGGAGGACATTAGTGGGGTATAATAGCCTCGATTCCACCCTCCAAAGCAGCCATTTTCTCCAGGAGAACTGATATCTGTTGCCTGGAGACCAGTTCTAATTCGAAGAGATATCCAGGTGCCACCTAGAGGTTGGCATGCCTATAAATTACTGTATTTTTTTAAAACCTATTCCCAGCTGGAAAATCCTTATAATTTACTACTGAATGTGAGAATGAAGGATGTTCTGTGCTGGGAGATAGTTGCTAGCTCTCTCATTTTTGTAAGAGCCGTTAGGACTTCACCTTTAAGGACTTGTATTTATGCCAATAAAGGTTTTGTATTTGTATTTGTATTTGTATGCTGAACTTTTGTCTATCAGGAAAACCATCACTGGTCTACCCGGAAATGCAGTGTCGGCTGTGAAACATTCCTAATGTGGCATTTGGTTTCTCAAACACATCCCATTTCACGTTTGCTTTCTGGACACCCCTATAATCTCCGTGAACAGAACAAGACACGCTGCAAAATAGAGAGGGGGTGGCAGGATCTGCAGAGCAGTCCTGTTGTGTGTTAATAATAGGCTAGAGGAAAGAACAGCTCCAAATGGCTTGCTTACGCATTGCTGTTCTTGGGGGGAATGAATAATCGGGATGGGGGGGGAGAATACTGGCACTCAGAAAATATATGTCGCTTGATAGATACGTTCAGTATGGGTAGATGAGTCCCGTATGGTAGGGTTACCAGCCTCCAAGTGATGGGTAGAGGATCTCCTACTATTAGAACTGATCTCTGAAAGGGGAACAGACGAAGTATTGCACATGGATACAAAACTCGTCAATACATTTATGTGGCTGTCATCATGTAGTATACAACAAATCTTTGAACTTTCTAAAGAACTGAGCCCTTCATGGTTCATTACTATTAAGATGAATCTTTTTGTTTACACTGGTAAGCTCTATAAATCTAGGCAGGGCTTTTGAAGGGGGGGAGGCGCTGGAAATCTCAAGTGGGAAATGACGTTTTCAATCTGTATACTGAAAATTCATGAACTTTTAAACATTCTTAACAGAACTTTTTGAAGAGGTTCCAGAACTCCATTCTGGCACCTGATACCAGAAAAAAAAGCCCTGAATCTAGGTCATCTGTATGGTGGTCTCCTCCTCCAGTCAATGTCAAGGCTATATGTGAAAGAGAGAGCAGTATTCAAAGTAGCCTGTTCCCAGTCTGAAAGATACAAGTTTAGAGCATAAGGCTGCAGTTCTAAGAAAATTTTCCCTGAAGTAAGCCCACACTGAGTATTCAGGGACTTTCTCCAGAGAAGACTTGCTTAGGCTTGCTTTCTTAATACCTTCCATAAAGAGTGTTGGGGTAATTTATGTCTGGGGATAAGGAGTGAATGCATGCTGCGTACACCTAGAAATTATCACATGTCCTGAACCTTCAGAAACTTGTGGAAGAAATTTGAAAATCCAAACAATTATTCAAAGAAAACCACAGTTCACTTACATCTGCAGAACATATTATTTAAAAGGGGGTGGGGGTGGGGAGTAGAAGTTCGTTTATAAAAAATAGCCAAATGTGACAAAGTTAGTTATCTCTCACAAAAACGAAGTATACGCATAAGGGACCCATAAGGACTTGCAGGGGTTGAGAGAAATCTCATTTCCCTTTCCTGACGGCCTCTATAGCCTCTGTTGTGGTCCCCTAGCTACCTCACAATGGCTACTGAGGGCATTTGTTTCTGGTTGACCACCCCCACCCCTGGTGTTTGGTTGTTGTTCTTTTAAGATTTTGTGTTTTTCTACAAACCGGAGGCTTTTCTCAGGTTGGTAGAAAGATCTGTCTTGTCTCTCCATGGCTCCAGTCCCCAGACTTAATTATCTACAGATTTGGCCATGTTGAGAATTAGATATATTGATGATAATGTAGAACAAGAAATGAAACATGAAAAATTATATCTGTCCTTTGCTTTGCTTCCAAACTGTGATACAGCTTAAATGAGATCACTCAACATTTCTGTATTTTATCTTAAAGGGAAATTATGTTACTTTAGACTGCAGAATTTTCAAGCAAAGCCTTAAAATATGGAATACATTATCCTAGCAGATAGACCAAGATGGGTAGCCATGTTACTCTGTTTATAGCAGTAGAAAAGAGTAGAAGTCCAGTAGCACCTTAAAGACTAACAGAATTTGTGGCAGAGTATGAGCTTTCATGAGTCACTGCTCACTAATCTGAAGAAGTGAACAGTGACTCACAAAAGTTTATACCCTGCCACAAATTTTGTTAGTCTTTAAGGTGCTATTATCCTATCAGTAGGTCACATCACTTACTACATTCTGACCTTCAGTTGGAAAGAGTTCCTACCTCTGATCTGGAGTATGATTTTATACCATGCTTATGGTAATATTTTTGGTGGTATCACCATACAGCTGTGATTCCACATAGAGGGTGTTATGTCCGCTGACCACCACTAGGTGACAGCGTATTTTACAGAAACTTGGATCCCTAGGAACAATAGGGACTAGGATCTTCAAACCTCTAGCGGTCACCAATGGGAACCTTGGCGGGAAGTTTAAACCCACCAATGGAACCTGTGGGTGGTCCACAGAGACTGTATATAGTTGGCCCTCTGGCCGGTAATGTTATGTTACATTGTGTGCTAGTAAACATGAGCTGAATATCACTATGTTTCCTCATCATTCAGTGTGTCAAACCCACTACACAACAGAGGGCAAACAAGTATAAGAATCATGATGCTCGTACAGGCTTATAAAGAATACAGAAGAGATTTTTGCTCACATGAAAACTTTTCCTCTCAGCATTTCTAGGAGTTTAAAGCACACAATTAAGTTGGTTCCAGATTTTTCATGTGTCTGATGTGCAAGCATAGTTCAGCAGACATTCCTCAGATGCAAAATTGTGTTCATTGCCATGCATACCCTGATAAAAGAAAAACAGAATAAGTGTTAGTAGAAAAGATCAAGTGTGGAATGAATTATGACTACCCTGCAAAGCTCTGTACTTTATTTCACCACAACCCTTAGGCATAGTATCCTGCACTTCTAGTTTAGAACGACACTGGGTTACCAGCAGTACCAAACTGCTACCTAGATGCAGCACCAAGTGTTTCTCAAAGATCACTATAACAGCGATGGTATACCATAGGACACAGAAGGTTCATTTACAACTGTATCTAGATAATAGTGAAGTCATCATAGCATGGCTTTCCCCCCTGGCATCTGATTGTGCCGGGGAGCAACTGTGCAGCGGCTCACGGGATCTGTCTGATCCTGCTGCTGCGTGTCTCTTTTGGTACGGCTTTCAAAAGCCGCACTTTGGCCGCATCAATTTCCCCCCGTGTGGCAGGGGCCATACATCACTTATGAGTTATCACAGATTGTTTTCTGGTATCAAGAAGGGAAACTAGGGATGTGCACCACACACACAAAAATCCATATTTTTCAGATCCAGATATCAGGGAGCTGAGTGTATCAGTATTCCTGATTATCCAGGTTCCAAATACTGGTTTGGTATTTTGATCTGTTTGTGTGGTGGGGAGGGCTCCATTATTCCCAGAGTAGTGGAGGAGCCTTTCTTTGATAAAATTGCATCACAATTGCAGCAGAACTGCTAGTGCTTGTTCTTGGACCAAGTGCAAGCAAAATAATGCCTGGCCAAAAGCCTTGCAAAGCAGACAGAACCAACAAGCTGAAAGACCCAATGCAGAGCCAGGGAATCCCAGCAGCAATGCAGGACAATGTGGCAAGCCTAACACAACAAATGTACAACCCAATGTCAAACCAGAGAATCATACAAGCATAAACCAAATAGGAACACTTGCAAACCCAGCTACTGTAAAATCAGAGAATCCGAACTAGTGTACAACTCAAGAATCAAAGGCAATGTAAAACCTGAGAATCCACCACAAACCGAACACAAGCAACTTGACCAAAGAAGACAACGTTGCAAGACCAACAAAACCAATTTAAAAAGACAGAATGAAAGCCAGACTAAAATGGCAAGCTGATACCAAGGCCTGGGAAGACACAGACACACAGGAAAAATAAAGAAAAAATAGTCCTGGGACCTTAAAACCACTGGCTCCTAATATTCCTTGTTACTGCTAAATATTTCCAGGATTTTTCAGGGCCCTTTTCCTTTATAGCAACCCCATGTGGTTTTCAAGGCAAGAGACATTCAAAGGTGGTTTGCCATTGTCTGCCTCTGCATAGTGACCGTTGTATTCCTTGGTGGTCTCCCATCCAAATACTGACTCCCAAATACCAATGCTGACCTTCTTTTGAGATTTGAGGCTCGATCTACTTAGGTATTATCAAATAGATAAGAATCTAAGCTGACATGTCTTCTGGCCAAAAGCTGTTCTACCATGTTCTATAGGAAATGCCAGTAGGAGTTAATTGGCTATCCTGTATGTTAATTATGTCAAGAATACCCTACTCCAGTGAGTAAGAGTGAAACATTGGACTTTATATTAATGCTTCTTCTGCTAAGAGGTATGGAGGGCATTCTTTCCCTGCCCTGATTAACTTACAGGGTAGTAGAATCATTACCTGTTCTATATGCTTCCAATTCTTCAATTTGCAAGTAGATAATCTTAGGCTGTTTTCTATGTAATTTTTGGTAGTCACTTTAATTTCTTCTAAAATGTATAGTACTGTGAATAGTTTGCTTTTGAAGTTCCTGATCTAAGAAAGGCAGATGCCTCTTAGTAGCTTCCTGCCCTTCTTCTAAACTGGATAGAAGGAATCCCCCATATAAGATACCCTGCGACCTCCATGTAGAAGGAATGCTCATGGTAAGGCCAGTGCACCATTCTGGAGGCTTGGGTGTTAAGATTTACAATGAAACAGAAACCAAGTAAAATGTCTTATTTCCTTTTTTATCCAAGTTACCTTTATCAGCATTTTATATTACATTTCCATTTATTATTTGTTGAATTGTAAGCAGAATAATTTGGAACAATGTGAATAAATTTATAGTCTTGTCCAATTCCCCTTTGTTTGAATGGACCTATTTATCTTTTTGATAATTCTTAATGTTTTTATTCATAGTCCAATATGTTTAAAATTGAAAATTTTGTTAGACTAGACAACATAACAAGGTAGGTGGTCTTCTAACTAATATTACTGTTGGGGTCTGTAAACTGTACAAGGATTGTTTAACAGTTCTGAATTCATGCTCTGTCTTTAGGCCATTTGTTTTTGTAAAAAAGTTCAGCATTTGTTTGTATCACTATTGCACATTATTTCATGAATTAAGGGTATTATTTATTCTCAAGAATGGTTCTTTATATATGACTTGTTCATGTAGTTGCTGTTGTCCCTCATTAAATATTTAGATAGAATTTTACTTTTGTTTACTCAGAGTTCAAACTAATAATGTGTAAACATTTGTAAGAAGAGGAATGTTGCTTATTAATCTGGAACATATTATAAACAGAGGTAAGTAGTGAGATCAGTTTACACAATTGATTCTATCATTTAAAACTCTACTGCTGTCAAAGCTCAGTGACAATAGAGAATATTGAGAAACTCAGAGTGGCATAATATTCAATAGGACTCTGTTTTGTGATGTCAGATTTTAACTGCAACATCTTACGTAATTGTGTACAAGGAATAAAGCTATTGTCATAATGAAAATGCAGTATTAGTATTGTGCTAGTTAATATTTGAATTGGCCATAAATAGACAGCTTTTTTCATTTCCCCAAGCCGCTGTTTAAAAATTCAAGCTATATATGAATTCCATCTTCCATCCAGTAGGTGAAATATTCTAGCTCATTCCATCAAGGCACTTTGTCCAACTAGCAACAGGTACTTGGCCAATATGTAAGGAGACCACTTGGCATGTTATTTGAGACAGAAATGTGATTGAGTTTGGGAGATCTGTCTTATTATCAATGTAACTAAACCAAGTAGATTTTTTAAATGACAGCTCAGATTATAACACATTTTTACCCAAGTATCTCTGTAGACTGAGGGATACTCTGATCCAGTATAGGTAGAGAAGTTTAGTGAGTGAGCAAAAAGAATGCCTATCTCTGGAGGAGGGGGCCATCTCTATATGTCCAATAGTCATCCCAAAAAAAAGTTGAAGGCTGACTGGGAAGTGTTTATATATCAGTTATTTAAAAAGAATCAAAGAGCGAGAAGATAAACATCAATTAAAGTGAGAGCAACAGCAGCAATAAACTAGGACTAAAAATCATGGCAGATGAAGAGGGAGGGAAGTTGCTGTTACTCTTTGTACCTCTAATTTGCTTTCTATCACTCTTTTTATCTACAGATGTAATAATTTAGTGAACATAATTATGCAGACACACTACCCTGTCCACAGGAGTAGAATGTGAAAGGAGGGTACTGGTTTTTGGTGGTCCAGATCCTTTTTTATTTAGCAGAGTGCATTTGGCTTTAACGCAGCTTTGTCCCAAATCTTTTGTCTTTGGCTTTGTCCCAAATCTACCATGTGCTTGCAAGACTACAAAGTTACACAGAGCCACATTCAGGTTGAAACAAAATAAACTGCTTTATTCCAGAAATACATGCTTGATAGTGCAGGGTAGTAATGTAGAGATTGTTCCTACGCTGTTGTTCAGGGTGGTGAGAACCAGAGAGGATTGTAAGGCACTCCGGAGGGATCTGTCGAGGATGGGCGAGTGGGCATCAACGTGGCAAATGGGGTTCAATGTGGCCAAGTGCAAAGTGATGCACATTGGAGCCAAAAAATCCTAACTATAAATACACATTGATGGGGTCCGAACTGGCAGAGACTGACCAAGAGAGAGATCTTGGAGTCGTAGTAGATAACTCAATGAAAATGTTGAGGCAGTGTGCAACTGCAATTTGAAAAAGGCCAACGCTGTGCTGGGGATTATTAGGAAGGGAATTGAAAACAAATCAGCCAGTATCATAATGCCCCTGTATAAATCAGTGGTGCGACCTCATTTGGAGTACTGTGTACAGTTCTGGTCACCACACCTCAAAAAAGATATTATAGCATTGAAAAAAGTGCAGAAAAGGGCAACTAGAATGATAAAAGGGTTGAAACACTTTCCATATGAAGAAAGGTTAAAATGCTTGGGGCTCTTTAGCTTGGAGAAACGCCGGCTGAGGGGTGACATGATTGAAGTTTATAAGATTATGCATGGGATAGAGCAGGTTGAGAAAGAAGTACTTTTCTCCCTTTCTCACAATACAAGAACTCATGGGCACTCAATGAAATT
>NW_015177125.1:42085-53474 GCF_001447785.1 Gekko japonicus
GGCTATTAGCCACAAGGTATAGATAGGAACTCACAGGCTGGAGCAGGTGATGCTCTGTATTCTTGGTGCTTGGAGGGGGCAACAGTGGGAGGGCTTCTAGTGTCCTGGCCCCACTGTTGGACCTCCTGATGGCACCTGGTATTTTTGACCACTGTGTGACAGAGTGTTAGACTAGATGGGCCATTGGCCTGATCCAACATTGGCTTCTCTTGTGTTCTTAACTAGGAGATGGAAGCAGATGTTGAGAGGAATCCTGCTTCTCCATCTTGTGTGCATGGAAGAGAGAAAAGAAAAAGAGGAAGAAGGAAGTTGCTTTTCCCTAAAGAGTGTTGATCTGTACTTCAAAGGGATTCTTGGTGACAGTAAACAGGAAGATGCTTAGAGTAAACAGGAAGATGCTTAGTGTTTGCCTATCTACCTGCAACTCTGTGGTCACTTGCTTCTGGAGGCTGAGGCATTGGACATCACATCTGGTACTTCCAATGGAATGTTCCAATGTTCCCTCTAAGCTGTGGAGTCTTGTGAGCAAAAATTCTACTTGGTGAGCAACTGGCATTAGAGTTCTGAGTGAGTGATTTGGCCACTGCATAAATTAATTTCCTCTGGAGCCATCCTTCCTGAACTAAGATAAAAATGTGTGAGCCAGAGGCTAAAAAACTGTGAGCTAGCTCACACTAACTCAGCTTAGAGGGAACACTGAACCCAACCCATTCTGTTTTTCATTACCTCTTTAATTTGAAATACATTTAATGCTTTCCTTTATATTTTCTTTATCTTTGTAAACCAGCACAATCCACTGATCACTTGGGGGTATTTTTCGGCACTTGTCACCTCTTTTTTGTATTTTTGTACTTATTCAATATTCTTTTTAAACATATACTGCTCTTTTGCATTATAAAGTAGTTTGAGCTAGGGTTGCCAAATGGCACTTACCCTTGTGGCGGGGGACTCCAGCCCAGCTCCCGGCGTGTGCGCGCGCGCACCGCATGCACGTCACAGGGAAGTGACGTCATGACACCGGGCACGCTGGGGGTGGGGCCACAGCCATTTGAGGGGAAAACTCTATGTTTTCCCCTCAAATGGCTGTGACCCCGCCCCCAGAATGCCCGGGGTCATGATGTCATTTCCCTGTGACGTGCACACGGGGGTGGGGTTTCCCCCAGGGCCCGATTCCGCTGGGGCGGAAATCGGGCCTCCAAAGCGGGGGTTTCCCCGCCCCCCGGCCCGATTTGGCAGCCCTAGTTTCAGCATTATTTATTTACTTCAAGCTTTCATTCTTAACTGTTTATTTTGTATGATAGATTAGTTTTCACTGTAAACTCTTCAAGTCATATATGAATGAATGACAGTAGTAGCCCTATTCATGGTACAGTTTTAAAAGATTTACAATACAATCCTATGCATTCCAGTCTATTGAAATCAGTGGGCTTACACTCAAGTAACTGCATACAGTTGCACTTTTTGATATATTTATATGTTTAGCAAATCCAACGCCATGGATTAGAGTAGTTTTACAGCTATGTCGTTGATATTTCAGTTCAAAATCTTTCATTTCAGAACTGCATGTTCTCTTCATATATTCAATGTGACATTTTATTGTCATCAGTCATTAATTTACTGTTAATCATAAAAGCTTAAGAGTTGAAATACAAATGTTTAATAACATATCTTTCCTTAAAATACCATTTGTTGTATTAATCAAATATTTCCTGTGTAATCCTTAATGGAATTAAATACTTCTAATTCCATTGAATTCAAATGTATTCTATTATCTTTAGTCACTCTTAACACATTTTAATTAACAAATGTGTCCTGTACACAAATACAAATACAGGTTTTTCTGTTAACATTTCTGGGTTTTTTAATCTTAAAAGCTATGCCAATAAATCTTTGAAAATGAAATATTCTAACAGCTGTAGTGTTTTACACTGTCAAGTATGTATTCGAATTAATGAAATTAATTATTAGAAAGAAAGTGAAAGCAAAAACATATCTCATTATGTTGGAGAAATTCATGATCATTTCTTTCTGGAAGCAAATTGTTGGTTATACTATCCAAAATATTGCTTCTATTTATGTCTTTACCTGTATATCCTGAGAAAGTTATATAGCAGTCTTGGTATTAGTATTAATTCTATATAGTTAGAGAAGGAACAAAAAAGTCATTCTCAATTCTGTGTTGGAGGTTCCCAGCGCAGTTATTTATTATTATGTATCCCAGCAAGTAGCTTGAAAAAGTGATGTTACAGTTAAAATAGTTTTATTTTTTAGAGCCCCTCTTTGTCACTGAGACTCAAGACAGAGTATAGACAAAAAAGGTAGTCATCTATATATATAAAAGAAAGTCCCCTCAATGTAAAATCAGTTCCCAGGCCAAACCACTGGACCTAGAAACACCAAATTTGGGGAGAGTGCTCCTACCATGGTATAGATGCTCACTAAGAAGGGATTTTTAGAAATTCAAACCCTAACTGGGTCAAAAGGGGTAAAATGTGCTCCCCCCATTGATTCCTATGCGATTGCCAGGCTGCTGCCTCCTTGCACATACACCCCCACTCTCTGATTGGTCAGCTGCAGAGCTCAGTTTTCTGAGGTTAAAAAAACAGTTACAGGGGACTGCAGAGAGCTAATGACAGTTGAGGAAATCAGGAATAGCCAACTGCCTGTGAAGTGAAGCAAAGCTGCTGGCCCAGCCTCCCTATGGCTTCAAACATGCTCCTCCCTCCTACACCTGACAGGCAGTTGTCTCTCAGGTGCAGCAGCAGTTTCAGGGTGCTTAAAGCCATGAGGGGCCCCGCCCCAGCAGTAACGCCTTAGTGATCCTGCCAGCCCCACCTCCAGAGTGGCTTCTAATATTCCTCCCCCTCCTACACTGGACAGGCAGCTGCCTGTCAGGTGTAAGAGAGGAGGTGGGATGCTTACAGCTGCCGGGGAGGTTTGCTCAGCAGGATTGCATTAGCCCTGCTGCTGGTCCAGCCTCCCTGTGACCTTTAAACATAATCCCCCCACAACACCAGACAGGCAGTTTCACTTCATTTTTTACACTACAATCTTCTCCATTAGAATTCCTACAACAAATGTTACATTTCAAACTTTACATCATCAGTATTATAACTGGATTTACAGAAGTTAAATACCATAGCGAAGTATGGGTATCAGGCTAGTACAGTATATGATATTGAATGAACAATATAATAGAGCAAAAAGCACAACTCTGAATGACAAGATGATCAACATCATGAACATATAGTATAAGATATACAAAGAACAATGCAAATGACCATGGCAATAGAACTAGGAATACAATGCCAGTACCAATCTAGTGTGAGTAGGAATACAAAATCAAATGACAATATGAACAGAAAACTACCCAGGTCAGCATAGTGTGAGCAATGCTGAATGCAGGATGATGAACAAGGCAATGCAGTGTCCACTCCTTACTTCCATCAATTGCATTATAAGAATGCCTTCCTGAATATTTATGTTTGGCACGTTTTGTAGAAAGATAGTACTGTGATAGCCTCCCAGACCTCCTCATGTACATGAGTTGGGAGCCACCAAAGAGAATGTAGATGAACAGATCTTACCAGTTTGCATGGAGGAAACTTCAAAGGTTCTAAGATGCCACAGCAGAGTATAGTAGGAGAGGCAATCCCACAAGCATGTGAGACTTAGACCATGAAGGCCTGGTAGGTCATAACCAGCGCCTTGAATTGAGCCTGGTAACTGATTGGTAGCCTATGGAGTGACTGCAGGATGGGTGTGACATATATGATCATAAACCACAGCAAGGTTCCCCAACTTGGTGCCTGTGGACCCCATGGTGCACACCAGTACTTCCTTTGATGCCTGCCAAACTTCAAAAAGAGGGTGGGGCCAATGTAAGGCAGGGCTTTTTATTGGCAGCCTTCATTCAAAGGAAATGGTTTTCCACTGGAGGGTCAGGAGGACTGGTAAGCACCTAGGCTTTCCTCAGTCAGTGAGTGGTTCCATTCCCCTTCATGCTTACTTTCTTCCCAGAAGATGCAAGGAGTGAGATATTCCATTTCGCTCTGCCTCTGGTGGCAGCCATTTTTGGCTGGAACTCACCACCCCCTCTCAAAATTTCAAATGTGCACATAGGCTTAAAAAAGATTGGGGACCCCTGAACCAGAGACTTCATTCTCAACTGAAAACTTAGAAAATGTGTAGAGCTAGATTAAGCCCTACTTTTTCACTACTAGCATTTACAAGTTGGAGGACCACAATGAATCACTGGGAGGGGGAGATATATCTTCCTGTCCACTCACTCCTGAATCTCTGTGCTCCAGTACTACGACAGCTGTGAGTAACAGGGTGCTTCAGGCAATCTGGTTGGTCAGCATCAGCTGAGTAAAAAAGTCTTGTGAAAGATGTATGCTGAGGAGATTTAGTGAGATTCCTGCCTTAACTGAGAAGAGACATGTACTGAGACCGCCTGGGAATAGCCCTGACAGAAAAGGGTTTAGTATTGATATGATGGACCCCGTTCACTTCCCTCCCTCAGAGGCTAGATTTTCCCTCCATTTTTCTGTCCCTTTATTAACAGAGCAACCCTGGTAATGTATTTTATTCTCCCCTGAAGAAACTTTGGCTGTCCTACCCTGTGTCAGTAATATATGCCTTCGGTTAGTTTTGAATTTTAAAATCATCTCAAGTGCCATTTTCAAGGGTTTAAGTTAAAGGGCGAGCTGAGCACATAGCCTTTATATCTTACTGACACAGGGTGGGACAGCCAAAGTTTCTTCAGGGGAGAAAAAACACATTACCAGGACTGCTCAGGCAGTGAAGGGACAGAAAAATGGAGGGAAAATCTAGTCTCTGAAAAAGGGAAGTGGAAGAGGTCCATCATACCAGGTCTTGGAAAGAAGCTAAGGGCCCAGATGCCCGAGGCTGGGTGTTAAAGATTTGTGATCTTTGCACTGATGGAAAAGTTAGAGATACCAAAAGTAATACAAACATGTTTATGCATTGTGCTCTTTTTACAGTATTTTGGAAGAATTATAGCTAATCTTATTGGTTTCATGTGGTTAACCATGTTAAGAATTATTTAGTTTAGCAACACGTTGCCTGAGTTCTTGATAACAAAAAGACAATGCAATTAGCAAAACAGTTGTATCAGTATTGGTTGCTCTTGTAATTTGAATAGGTCTTATGTTTTTATGTTGAAGGTACAGAAATGTGGCAGAACTGGTGCTACACTTTGCAGTTTATCTAGTCTCCAAGCTTGAGATGAATGTCTCATTCATTTGACAGCACAGGTTCTAATTAGAATTATCCACACACCCACTAGAACCGTTCTGTACCAGGTGTCCAGAGAGAGAAAAGTTGCATCTGAAAATATCAGTAAAGGTGCCTGAAGGAAGTAAAGCAACTCTGCCCCCCTTCCTCCTTTTCCCTATATGACCTTTTGTAATGATTTTGAATAGTTATTTCTTCTGCGACATCATCCTGACATTTAATTAGATCTTCATCTTGCTATTTTAGCTGTGGCTCTGACAGATTTTTCTATATGCCCACATTACCTTCCTGTAAACTGCCTCACAGGCTCTGAAATATGTGCCATTGCTTGGCTGAAATAAGAAGAGTTTCTTAAGAACTGTAGTTGTGTAAATAAGCCATTTTTGTGATTATGTGTCATTGAAGCATAATTACAACCCCAGGCTACCACCAGTTGCCTTAACTACCCTGTCAGCCAAAGACCAAGGCACTTAGCCTCTCTAGCTCTCCCACATCTAAGATCAAGAAGTCAGCCCTGCAAAGTAGGACACAAGGTGAGTTCCAGAAAGCAGTTATTCTGGTAGCTGTAGCCAATCTGGACTAAAGTTCTGAATTCAGATTGACTCCCCAAAACCCAAGAACACCGCGAAATATAATTAATGTGATTTATTAAATAATGTTCAGGAATATAGAAGGAGGAGGAGCCTGGATTTATACCCTGCCCTTCACTCAGTGCCTCAGAGTGGCTTACAGTCTCCTTTCCCTTCCCCACAACAGACACCCTGTGAGGTAGGTGGGACTGAGAGAGCTCTTTCTTTCTTTTTGTTTATAAATTTTTATTGGGTTTTTAAACATAATAAGACAAACACACCCATAAACTTCCACCACCAACAAACACCAATATAGTAACTATAATCTTTCCATGACACTAGATCCTATTAATTAGTTAATCATAATTTCTAACTTCCCTCCATTCTCATGCTTACCATTTCGCATTTCCCACTGTGCCCACCTGATCTATATTAACTATACAGCCATTTAATTCCGCCTGAGTTATTTAATTCCATTTGTATTGGCTTATTCGCATCTATATCTGCTTTCTGCTTATTGTTTCTTATTATCTCCAATCAGAGGTGCCACATCACAGTTAATTTGCTAAAGAAATTAATAACATTCTTATGTTTGCTTAATCCATATCAATAAGTTCCCTTAACCCTTTTAATATATAGCGAAACCTCTGAAGGCACAAAACCTTTTACTACAAACACTCTCGTATTTGACCTATTAAACAAATTCATGTTGATCAGTCTAGAGCAAACAAGAATATAAACTCAGGAAAAAGGAAAACTTATATAGTATATTGCTATTGAACCTGTTTCCTCCTACCTAATAATTCCCCTTAAACTCCTATCAGAGGAAGAAACCCAACCTACAAACGGTTAATATATTACACCATCAAGCATGATAAATAGTCCCTTCCCCATTTCAAATATCTCATATTACTCAGACTTATATTGCTTATCTCAGAAAGAACAGAACTCAAAAGCACTTGCAAAGTACAACTCCTACATAAACCCAACTGTTTGGAGGTGTCCTTCAATCCTTAATATTGCATCAAGTCCTATTGACTTTTAATACCTTTTGACCCTTCAATAACCAATAACAATAGCCAACAGCCAGTCACATTCATTCCTTGTACAGATACTATGTTGCTTTTCTTTCCTACTTTGATTTTCTCGGCTTTCACATGAATGTCGCTGGTCTTTGTACTCTTTCTCTTTTTTCTGTTCTCTTATGTCCCAGTTCAGTTGTGTAATGTTAAGGTCTTTAGTTTCTTTTAAACCTTTCTTCCTCTTTTTTCTCCTTTTTTGCTTCTTTTTTCCTCTGCTCAGAGGTTTTAACAGACGCATTTTTTTCCTTTTGTCCACTCCTGTTTTCACACTGTCTCCTTCTCCCATCATTTCCGATAAATCCACCTGATATACCTTTCCTTCTGTATTAGCGTCCTGAGTATCTTGCAGCTCTTTCCTCTGCTTGATTTGCTGTAGTTCATTCCTCTCTTGTGCCCCTATTTGCTCTTTGTTACTCTTCTCCTTATCAGGTAGGGGCTGTAAATTCCCCCAAAAATTGTCCCATACTCGGTTGAGTGCTTTCTTTATTTCTTCTCGCAAAGTTTTTTGAAAGTGCTCAGACCTGAGTTCATGTATTACTGTATCCTGTATTTCTTTACTAACGGCAGCCACCTCCATTCTGCTCACCCTTCACTTCCGGTTCTTTCCAGCTCTTGAAAGTTAAACAGCCTATATTTGGATAACTCTCCTAATATTCAAATAAAGTTTTTAGGTAGATAAAGGTATTTCCAACAAAAGCTCTTTCTTACCCCACATGTTATTCGCTCACGATTCCCAGAAGCTATTCCCGGCCAATTTCTTTTGTCCATGGGGATAGTCCTCTGAGAGGGGTATTTAATATATCGTTCCCAGTCAATCAGGTTGCACAGGATCACTCTCTTGCAAAGCGGCATGGAAAAAATCTTGTAACAAACAAAAAGAAATTGTTTAAAAACACGGCTGGCTGCTGCTTGTCTTCAACATGGCGGCCATGTTTCCGCTCTTCAGGGCGCTCCCGCTTCGAGGCGAGCCGGTCTCGCCCCCGTCCTTGCTGAGGAAACGGGGGGGCGGAAAAGCGTCATACCTTGGTCTCCCTCCAGGAGAACCAAGCGGAGCCAACCCCGAACTTCGGGGGGCTCTGAAAGAGCGCACAAGAGCCGGCCGTCTCGGGAGCTCCCGAGAGGCGCGCCCGTGGCACAGCGCCGCACCGCCGGAAATCCTGAGAGAGCTCTTTCAAGGACTGCTCTTGAGAGAATTTATGATTGACCCAAGGTCACTCCAGCGGCTGCATGTGGAGGAATCAGGAATCAAACCCTGTTCACCCAGATTAGAGTCCGTGCTCTTAACCACTACACCAAACTGGCTTTTAACCACTACACCAAATTTACAATTTAAGAGCAGAAAACAGTGAGGATGAAATAATAAAGCTAAACTGGATATTGAGTTGCAAGAATTATGTAGTCATGCCTCTGGTAGATGTTCTCCCCTGAGATTAGGGATTCCTCCTGAGAGGATAACATATTTTATCTCCCTCAATAATCCATGTATTCATATAGCTTATATGTTAGCTTTTTTTAATGTATTGTCCTCTGCAGTACTTCAAGGGAGATTTTCAAAGACTCCTTACGCACAGAGGCTATGTGATTGTGGAAGAAAGGAAGTAGAATGTATTGAGCATGTCCTTTTGTATTGTGATTATTATGCTGACATTCGTGTTAAGTGTTTAGATTGGTTGTTAATGGATTTAATAGGCCAATCTGATCATTATTTATTATTTATTTGTTTTAATTTTTTTTTGCATTTTTACACTGCCCTCCCCGCGAACGGGCTCAGGGCGGCTTACAGAGGGGCAGAAGCCCATACATAAAAACAATGTAAAACAGTAAAAACTATTAAATCACGACAAACAAATAAAGCGCTCCATACAAACAAGATGGTCTCTGAAGATGGTATCGATCATTTCCTTAGGGTGAAATTGTCTTGTCGGTGGTCCAAGCCAGTCCAGCAGCATCAGTGCCATTCAAATTTATGGCAGTTCTTCTGGGGACCGCTCCCAACCCCGTTGTTTCAGTGGTGGTAGTAGTAGAAGTGCGGCCCCTATATAAAAGCCTGGCAGAAGAGCTCCGTCTTGCAGGCCCTGCGGAACTGCATAAGGTCCCACAGGGCCCTGATCTCCTCTGGGAGCTCGTTCCACCAAGTGGGGGCCGCCACTGAGAAGGATCTGGCCCTGGTAGCAGCAAGCTTTGCCTCCCGAGGGCCTGGAATCACCAGGCGGTGTTGTGTCCCCGACCGAAGTGCTCTTGGTGGTATATGTGGGGAAAGACGGTCCCTCAGGTAGGTCGGACCCTGGCCATAATTATAAGTCCATTTTTCTTCTTTCCTCAAAAAATGCTGTAACTATTGAAATAGTGGCAACTTTTCTATATCTGGCTTCTAAAAAGCAAGTTATGTGTTAACTGTTCTGAGTACTCCTTATGTCTTGTATACTTCTTAGTGCATAATACCAATAAAGGTTGTTGTATTATTATTAATAAAGCTGAATATCTAAACTAAGCACATTTATAAGCATTGTTCTAGATCCAGATGCTACCTGACAAGACTGAATCCAACATTTTCAAAGTCTAAAATAGGTCCAACATGGCTCACCCAGAATCATGCCTAACAACCCATGTTCGTTTGATTCTAGTTAACCAATCAGATCTTTGGCCAGTTATGTAACTTGACCAATCAGGTATGTTGTTACCCAGGTGACCCAACCAATCAGGTGATTTGCCATAATGAGACCATATAATATGTAACTGTATAGGGCCCAATCAAGTAAATAACTTCTCCCCCACTCCCACCCATGGGCCCTTGCACTAATGAGATGGAATGCATAGGCCAAACTCCTCAGATTCTTTGGCCTAAAAATAGCTAGGCTGAATGGTCTGTCCGGCACCTGTGTCACCTCCCATTATCTCACTCTTTGATAGTCAGCTTGACCTGGAGTTCCCAGAGAGAGACGCTTCCAAAATTTCTGCTAGGCCCAAGCCTGAATCAATGTACTTGAATAGACAAGAGACTACTAGGTGAGCTAGTCTCTTAACAGGGCCTATAAGAATGATATCAAGGAATAAGATACCTTCCAATTGATAATCCAGCAAAAGCCATAAACCCAAAAGATGACATATAATTTCATGCATTGACCTAAGATCATATGTTGAGCACAATAAAATGGCAAAGTGTGAATGCTGGACTTTGAATAGGAAAGCTTGGGTTCAGATGCCTGTTCAAACCTTAAAACTAATTGATTGATCTTGGATCACTAACTCCTTTTCTACCTTAGTTGCCTTATAATTCGATATATACAGTACATGAGGCCTTAGAGTAATTTACAGTGCATTGGAAGGATTTAGAAGGGTGTATCTTCTTCTTTTTTTGCCCCCCCGGAGGAGATTTTTTATTGCATTTTTAATAGACTACAAACTACAACGAAAAATTGGGAAGAGGTAACTACATCTAGGGAGAAAGGAAAGAAAACCACTAATAACTAAAACCCCAAGAATAGGAGATCATAATAACACCTTATATAAATGTTAATCTTAAATTGCTAGTATTACTTTATTTTGTCATGCTAAGTTATCTTTTTGTCCATTAGTTTAAGAGAACCCGCAGAGCATCCCATAATAAAACTAAAGTTTTAAGGCACAATTCAGAGTCCTTCAGCCTTCATTTTGTTTTGTCTTTTCTAATCCTCAATTTATATGCACGTTTGGGGGCAGCCTCTCCCTTACCAGAAAGAGAGTCTTCATCGGAAGACACCGAGTCCAATTCACCACTGGATTTGCTGTCATCTTCTTCCTTCTCGACCACAGCTATCTCTCCCAGTTGCAATCTCAGGAACTCACGTGCTTTAGGAACAGAGTCAATCTTTTCTTTTTTCTCATGTATTTTGAAAATGATGCCTTCTGGAATTAACCATCTGTAGGCAATGTTGTTTGTTTGTAGAAAAAGGATTAAATCTTTATATTTCTTTCTTTTTTGCCTTATTTCAAATGGGAAGTCTTTTAGAATCCTGATGATGTTGTCCCCGATTTTCAAGGGTGTTCCTGTAGTTGCTTTCAGGATAGAATCCCTCACATGCCTCTTTGAGAATATGACCACTATTTCCCCAGGCAGATTCTTCTTCTTGATGTACACGGAATAGGACCTATAGACCACATCCATTCTGTTTACAAGATATTCCGCTTTCAAATCTGTAACTGGGGCTAATGCTTCGCTGAAGAGTTGCTTTAGATTCTCGCCTTTTAATTCTGGGACCCCTTGAAACCTGAGGACCAAATTTGCTTTCTCCATTTGCAGCTGTAAAAGTTGTGATTCTTCCGAAGCTTGTTTCTTTTCCAGCTTTTGCACCTTTTTCTTAACTTTTTTAGTGTTAGTGTCCATTTTCTTCACCTTCTCAGCCGTTTGCTCCGTTAAACCCAGTGACCTCTTCCTGTCGAGGGCTCATGTTCCCCGCTGGTTTCACTTTTGCTAGTTTGTCTTTCTCTGCCCTCTTCCCC
>NW_015177125.1:53837-93089 GCF_001447785.1 Gekko japonicus
TGGCTAGGAGCCTCTTGCCAAGGCTCCGGGGGGGTTGCCACCCGTCGCCCCCCCTCCTATCTGCTGGTGCGCAGATCACATCCCCGGGAGGTCCAGGAGATGTGTCCGCCAGCGTGTCACCATAAACTGGAAGTCTAGAGGGTGTATCTTTGTTTAGGATTGCAGTATTGGTGTCCAGTGAGCTAGGGAGCAAGCAGTAGTGCAGTACTAAAGAAACAGGCTAGAGCATATGCTTGGCTCTCTCCCATAGCTATGTCCATGAATTCTTATGTTCTTAACCAAGAATGAGAGAAATTTGTGATGTCTGTGAATACTGGTGTTAACTATGCTGTGGGATGTCTTCCATAATAAAGAGTGGAGTGGACAGGAAGAACTGTTTTTAAGTGCAGGGTCAAATATAGATAATTGATAATCTTCCTCACAAGGTTGTTGGGAAAATGGGATAACCTCGTTCTGTCCTGACCTCCTTGGTTGAATTTCCCTCTGTTCCATGTCACATAGGGTGCGTTCAGACGGGGGCTTTACATCGGTATAGGTGCCGGTTGCAATCGTACTCACCGGCATTTAGACGGCGAACATCTGCCTCCTGTCCCTAACCGATGTAAAGCCCTTTACACCGTTGCACTCTGCCACTAGGTCCCCAAATGGTGGTATCCTGAGTGCAATGGTTGTAAACGCTGTACCTCGCCGTCTGATCGCTCTCTACCGTTGCACAGCTACTTTCGTTCGAAAGCCTCAGGCTTCTGATTTTCGCCCGCCATTTTTTTTTAAGGACGGCGATATGCACTTGGGCGAAGCTTTGCCCTGCCGTTTGTATAACAAAAAAAGAAAAGGGCTTTACTGTAGTGTTTCGGAGGTGTCCGGGACCTCTGGGAGGCTACTGTGCTCTTTAAACTTTAAAGGTAAGTCCTTACCTTTAAAGTTTAAATGTACGACAGGGTTTTTGCGCATGCGCGAAGATCGCCATTCTATGGATGGCTGCCTATGTGCATGTGCAAAAAAAAGAACGAAGAAGAGTGTGGACGGGCGTATTGCGATGGCTTCCGCTGTGAGGGAGGTGTGATCGCGTTTCTGCCGGCATAAACTGCACCGGTTCCAACCAGTACAGTTTATGCCGGCAGAAACGCCCCATCTGAACGCACCCCTAAAGTCACATCAAAGTCACAGAAACAGCACCCTAGAGACTGAAAAGCAATTTAAGCCTCACAGACTGACCTAACTTGTAACGACGACGCTGAATTCTGCCAGACTTGTTGAGTTCAGTGAAGTTTGTTTCAAAGCAAGTGCACACATGATTGCAGCCTAAGACACACTGGAAGATTACTGCGTATTTGTTCCTTATTAATTTTATGCCTAAAACTAAAAAAGGTGTTAATGCTTAGATGTCAGTGACCCAGCTGACAGTCTTTCAGGGTTATTAATACAGTACAGTTGCCATAATCAAGCATTTATGTCAAAGCCAACAAACACAATTCAAGAATGTAAATATATTTATTTATTTATTTTCGTATTTATACCCCGCCCCCCCCCAGTGGGCTCAGAGCGGCTTACAGGGGCAAGACAACCTTGCCATAATAAAACAATAATATACATAATAATTTAAAAACATATAATACATCTTAAAAATCCTAGTTGAACAAAGTGCTCAGTGGCTTCCATGATCTAGGGATGGCGGGTCGTATGTCCGAAGTTCCTAGAAGACGGCCGAAGGCTTCTTCCATATTAGGATGTTTCCTCAGGACCTCAGGGCGGTGGTAGTATAGTAGGGGCAATGGCTCCTACTCAAAAGCCTGGCGGAAGAGCTCCGTCTTGCAGGCCCTGCAGAATTGCACAAGATCCCGCAGGGCCCGGATCTCCCCTGGGAGCTCGTTCCACCAGGTAGGAGCCACCACCGAAAAAGCCCTGGACCCAGTAGCGGCTAGTTTGACATCCTTGGGGCCCGGGATGACTAATAGGTTTTGGGGCCCTGACCGTAGTGCTCTTGGGGGAACATACGGGGAAAGGCGGTCCCTCATATCACTTTAATCTGAAGACAATATGTTTTTTGGAGAGGAGGGCTTAAATATAAAAATTCATGAGATTAATATTTTATTGACCTTTGTGTGATAGAAAAGTAATTATTTTTGCATATTTTCTTAGCAGGCTTATGCAAGCAAAGAGCTGGAAGAACAGTTGCGATCTGTATCCAGTGTGGATGAACTCATGACAGTACTTTATCCAGAATACTGGAAAATGTTCAAATGTCAGTTGAGAAAAGGGAGCTGGCAACATAGTAGAGAACAATCCAGCTTCATTGCAAGATCAGAAGATTCAAATCCAATAAAATTTGCTGCAGCACATTATAATGCAGATATCTTGAAAAGTAAGTGTCGGAAATCTGATGTCTTCCAAATGCTGTAAAACAAAATGCTAGAAGATATCAGTTCTGTCAAATATGTTTTAATATTTATGCAATGAAAATAAAAACTGCTAAGACACACTATATTATCTCTTGATTTAGTATTTGCAGAACCTGTGTAATGACAAGAAATATCTTTTTAAAAATTTGATAAAGCTGAACACTTGTGCAGCAAATCAAGGTTTTAGACAGGTTTAGTTTCTTGTAGTGCTTCTCAGGAAACTATCACTGTTAACAGCTGTTACAACGCCCATGTTCCTAGAATCAGAGTTCTACTCAGGAAATCCCTTTTCCCAACAACATGCCAGCACATGAAGGGTACTTCAAGGTCTATGAGATTCCTATCTCTAGAGCTTTCCACTTTTACACTCAAACACTTTTACACATGTGGTATCTAGTTAGCACTGGATGGGGTTGGGCTTTCGTGGGCACCACATTCTCAATTGCATTTCAGTTATGTTTGTGTCATTGGGCTGTTTGTCTTTGGTAGTTATTATTTGTCCATCACAAGAGCCAGGATATTCTAGATGGATAATCTTTCTTGTATTATGTTTTGCTTCAGTTTAACTGTCCTTGATTCTTTTCTTGATGGCTTGATTGTTTTCTGTGCTGTGCATTACTTAGGAAGACAGGAAGAGAGCTGATACCACAAAGCAGTTGATGCCTAGGAGTCACTTGATATACACAAATTGACAGTTCCAGCTCCTATTGCAGCCTCTAGATAAAGCAATTGAGTTGTGGGTCCTGTTCTTGTTCTAGGGGCAGAACGTAGCATCCTATTCCTTTTGGAATACTTTTCCAAAGTTCCAAACAACTTTTCCAAAGTTCCAAACAAGGGATATTTTAATGTGCTTGGATCCCAAATTAGTTTTATTCTGACATTGCTCTTCTTGATGGTATGGAGGACAGACATTTATATTTAGGCAGAACATCATTTGTGAAGTTTCTAAAGTTGAAGCCTTGGAGATAGCACTCGTGCCCTTCTAAGGTGACAGACTTTGGCCTGTCAAAACCTGAGTCTCAGGGTAGCAGGTTGGAATCTAAGAGCACCAGCTAGCTCACACATTTGAGGGTAATGAATGAAGAAGTAAATTGGAGATGAGAGGAAATAATCAAGAATTAGCAGCTTAACTACATTTTAGATTTAGGTGTTTTGTTTATATTGCAGTAATGAATAGTTCATCTCTTTAAAGCCGCATGATAACAGCTGCACACATTAATAGATACTATATAATACAATTTGTAGTGCTATTCAGTAGAGATGTAAAATTTTCGGAAAAATTGAAAAAAATGCTACATTAGCACTTCTTTTGTCTTTTCTAGATTGAAAGTCATTCTGTTACTTTAGGAACATAAAATATGACTATGGATATTTTTACTTGGCATGAAATTATCACAACTAGCATATTAAAAATATAGTGTGTCCAAACATTCAAAAACAAAACTGAAACCATTTTCTTTTCTCGTGACAATAGCACCTCCTAAAGGAAGAAATGCATCTTGTTCTTGCATTGGAGAGTTCAGTTTGTAACCTAGGACTTGCTTGTCTGATTTGGAAAATATTTGAACACCTTGTCTTAAAATATTTTTTTCATCATGTTAAAATAAAACATTCCATAATCAATTTTTTTTCTTTTCTTTTTTCAATTTTTCCAATTTTTCAGAAAAAAACAAAAAAGGCTTCAGGAAAAAAACGGGGGGAAATGGGGTTTTTTCCTAATTTTCCCGGTTTCTTTCCGGGCCTTCACATCTCTAGTATTCAGAAGAACTGCCTTAGTATGACAATACTTGGATCCACCCCATGAATTTCAGTGTTTGGATGCTGTGGGCCCAGAAACCCTAGGCTTTTCCCCTCGAGGAATGAGCTTTATGTTTACTTCATGGAGCAGGGCACTTACCTGTCTATAATCTTCTCTGGGGAGATTTCTTCTTAGCAGTTTCTGAGAGCCTTTCCTCTTACTATGTTTTACTCAAACAATTCTTTTCTTTTTCCTTTCTAGTTTTAATTACATAACAGCTTTCTTTGCATTTTTGTTTGGTTGGATCACCCTTTTATATTTCTTGCCCATTTTTACAGCTGGTCTGTTTTAAAAAGTGCTAGAATTATGGGGATAAAGTCCCACTTCTGATAGTCATGGCCACTGTCTAATCTATTTATGTATTGTCATGGCCCAATTTGTAAGATAAGCAGGTTTTAGCTAATTTTAGGGGAGGCTGATTTTGAACTCTCTTAAAAACTGTTTTGTAACCTATGAGCTTTCCCTGTGACTTGGCAGGTATTGATAATGAGTGGAGAAAAACTCAATGCATGCCACGTGAGGTATGTGTAGATGTGGGGAAAGAATTTGGAGCAACAACAAACACCTTCTTTAAACCTCCATGTGTGTCCATCTACAGATGTGGAGGTTGCTGCAATAGCGAGGGCCTGCAGTGTATGAATATCAGCACAAGCTACATCAGCAAAACGGTAGGTTGTTATACCAGCTACTGTACTTTCAAAAGTGGGTTTCCTTTTCTGTGTGTGCAATTCGTATGCATTTTCAGTATTACATTGATATGTTCTAAAGGAAATAAGTTGTTCTATTATTGAATTATAAAATTTAGTGTGAAAAAATTCATTGAAGAAATACGATATGTGTTCACAGTATAGTTGGACAGGGGAGTTGAGGGGGGGGGAAGAACAGGTATAGAAGATGCAATGTTTAGGACATGCAAGATTTTTTATAAACCTCTTCTGATCCCACAACCTTGGTCAGCGGTTCTAGCAGCTTGGGGACTCTAGTTTTGATTTTAAAATGTCCATGAATCCCCTTGAGCCCTCTTGTTCTTCCTGACTAGAGCCTACCATTTGCAGGACAGCCTCCTTTCAAAATACATCTCAAACTGTGCATACCCACTATCCTTTAGCGTCTCCAAGACAATACAATGAGAACCACATATGCTATCCTTTAGCATCTCCAAGGCCTCTATCCTTTAGCGTCTCCAAGACAATACAATGAGAACCACATATGCTACACTTGAAAAGCACGTTGTATTGTCTAGATGAACTTCAAGATCGGGTTTCACAGGGTAGCTGACTGTACAGAGATATAGTTCAAAAGACCCTGTCTCAAGTTCAAATCAGCCTTTCCACTTGATTGGAAAGGATTTCATACTGAAGACAGCAAGAAACTGAACTGGAGTTTGAAGAGGCCTAGAAATTTTCAGAGCTGTTTATACAAATGGGAAAAGATCAGCATCACACAAAAACTGAACATCCAGTATTCAGTTAAAAACTGCCTTTGGCCGTAACTGTCTATGGATGCTGAGTAGCACCTCTCTATCTGTATGGTGAAACCTTCTGCATTAAAAAATATAATGAAAACCAGTTTTATACCTGAGGTAACTTTGATTATCTGAAGTGACTGTGATAT
Organism: Gekko japonicus; assembly: GCF_001447785.1. NCBI lineage: Eukaryota > Metazoa > Chordata > Lepidosauria > Squamata > Gekkonidae > Gekko > Gekko japonicus. Next base: position 59,649 of record NW_015177125.1, read on the forward strand.
TAGGACTATACCTGGTTTATGCCATGCAGCAATTCACCTATGGCTGAGCTCTTGGAGCCCAGAAATAATCAGCATGTTTTCTGATTAGTGCTCAGATGTGATCCAGAAGCTATGGAAAGCTGATTCCCTTTCCCTTCCAGAGAGTTCATTGCCGCCATTGCTGAAAAGGTGAAAGGTTCTGTTTTTGTGTTAGCTGAATGGATATGAGAGGTGCTCATTCTTGTCCTTGCATAGGACTGTTGTACCCCAGATGTACCCAAGTAATCCCCAAACCCCAAGTTGAGAAACATTGTGTTAAATCCCCACAGAAAACTATAATGGTTTTCAATTACTGATATCAATAAATACATGAAGATTGTTTTGAGAGGTCACAGTCATTGTCTAAGTAATGGGACTGGCAAGTTTCAAGCTTTTTCTGACATGGCAGAGCAACAGTGTTCAACGGCTTTCCCCAAAATGGCAGGTATTACATGAAATAGTCAATAGCCACAGATTAATTGTTCAAATTTGGGGGATCTTATTATGACCAAAGACAAAATGACAGCTCTGACCTAAGACCCATACAACACTCCAAGGAACGTACTGGAAAACTCCAAAAAGCAAAAGGCCTAGTTTTTTCAAAGCAAGTTTTCACTATATAGGAGAGATACAGTTTATAGCTAGCACATAGACCCTGAACTTTCCTGCACGTTTCCTTTGAGTGGCAGTGGCTGGCCTGTTTAGAATAGAAGACTACATGTCTAGTTTATAATTAGGCAAAGAATTGCTGCTATTTTAGCTATATTTAATGATTTACAAATATACTTTGTATAAAAATTTCCATAAACAAGCTGGATGCCAGGATGTGTCTGGGGAGCTTGTTGTCCTACTTTGGCTATTATTGAGATATTTTATTAGACTTCAGCACTCTTAAGTACACAAAAGTACACAGTGAATATTTAATATGGTTACCATCCAGAAGAATTCAAGCATCAGATTAAACAGCAATAGAAGTGGCCACACACTCTCTAACCCTGCTTCAAATATTTAGAATCATAAATCATCAAAATATTTGTAGAAGTCAGTGAATCAGAAACTACAAAGAATCTGAGTAATTCTTTTTTACTCAACTTTGGTTTTATGAAAATATGGGTCATACTTGTTACATTTAAGTGTTATTTCTGTAATGATGGCAACTATAAAGAATTAAACCAAGGCTGAGAATCTTCAGTGACCATGCAAAAGTGTGCAGAGAACCAGTATGACCCCTAATCTCATCAAACATTGAGGTTGCGGTCACATGGGCCAGGTGCAGCGGAGGGGAAGTGAGGCTATTTCATCCGGAGGAATTTGACCCGCAGTTGCGTGATCACACAGTCCTTGGAAGTCGCGGGCACAGTCTGCCACTGCATGATCAGACGCAACCATGGGTCCTTTTTTGCCATTTGTTTCCAATACACTTAAACAAAGAATCGATTAATCGCATTGTTAGCCAAACTGCTTTATGTACAGCAGATGGCAACTAAATTTAACGTGAGTTCTTGCCAAAGTTTACGGAGGTCCTGTCAGCCCCAGAGTTCCCAGTGATGGAGACGAGACTGGTGTTTTCCAAAACAAATTGTCTTTTGACTAAACAATATCAAAATCACATACACACAAAACAGAATCACACTCACAAGCAGTCAAGTTCCTGTAGAGTTACAGAAGTACATACAATAGTCCCATTTACTTAAGAGGTAGGTAGGTTTACGTTCATACTTATCTTTCCTGAAGTCTTGTCTGTTGCAATGGAAAATAGGGGAAGATCACACTCTGCCAGAACCAGCTAGCAGGGCATGGACCTCTTTGGCTGCAGTCCAAGAGATCTAAAGTAGACAAAGGGTTGTTTGATAGGAAGCTGGGCTTTAGGGGATAAAAGCATGAAGAGGACGATGAGGGGGGGAGGCGGCTAGCAAAGACCTGGCACATGGTCTCCCCTTTTTATAGTGAAATCTCTGGGCCTGTTGGCAACCCTGCCAAGCTGAGACCCACCTGACTATTAGTCCATCCCATACCTACATTTCATTGGTGCATGCAATGAGGGGGCTGACCTAAGGGTCTGGCCAATATTTGAAACTCTAGACTCTAACTCATGGAAAGCCATCTGGTCAGGTGTGAAGTCTTGGCTTCCTGGACCTTCCTTGATATGCAGATAGATTTTGGTTTTCCCAAGCAAACAAGGCACCTTCCAACAGGAAATGGCAATTCAAATGCAGATCAGATCCAAGTACTGTGTGACATCAAGTCTCTCAACAATGGGGGGATTTCTTCTCCTTAGTTGTTGTTTCTGCTAACAATGGCTAAAATGTGCTTCTCTTTCCCATAAGGCTCTTGAGCTGAATGTGTGCAAACCTCATTAACATAAAATGCAGGCAAGTGTCCTCTATGTGAAATCTCTCACAATAGGTAATGCAAGCAGCTTTCTCTATGCCTATGGGTATACATGTGTGTGCACAGTTCATATAGTGTGTGTGTCAGCAGGTATAGATTCATAAACAGCAAAATCAGTCTCTTTCCCAACAGCATCTCCGCACTGAGAGCTCCCTATGGAGTTTGCGATGATGTGCATACTGAGAAGGGGGGGGACAACAGCACAGAGTCAGGATGGCCTGATCAGACCATCCCGATGCCATGAGAGCACATTGGAGTGATCAGACATGGGAAAGTCCATCCATGGCCCGTCGTAACCGGCTAACTACCAGATTTTCCCTGGTGTCTTTTAACTCCGCTTCTGCAGCGGAGCAGAACGGGTTGCCAACAGCTGCGGGGCACTTCCCAGATGTTCTCTGATCGTGCCCTTTAAATCTGTCCAGCATTTGCACCTATGGAGGGTCTAATTGTGCGTATGATCGCAGCCTGAGATTTTCAGGTTTTAGCATCACTCAGATCACTGTAAAGACATAAATATTTACCTCCCTGTCTTCTATATTGAACTTTGCAGGGAAAACACCTTCTCAAAATAGATTTAAAGAAATTTGTGAAACATTTTCTTTGAGAAGTAAACAGACAGTTTTAAGTAGCATGTAACATTTGAGACATACAGTTTGTTCACAGTCAGAGTGTAGATATATGTGTTAGTGGAATGATTCAGTCCTTTTTTTCAAGTATGGGACCTATTGTCCATGCATTTGTGTTCATTTCAATTATTTAGTAAGTGCTGCTACAACTGGCGTGTATATTAAATACAAGCCCTCATTTTCTGGACAGCATTTTGATTTCTTTCCGGTGCATCTTGGTTTCATTGAGAGAAGGTGGCAGCATAACAAACTAGCAGAAGTGAAGTGAATATATCCTTAGTATTTCCATTTAGAGATTGGCTATCAATACTTGCATAAACTGGAGAATCTATTTAAGGACACAATCTATTTAAGGACACAATTCAAGTTCAACATATATTGGTCCCATAGATTTCAACAAGCATTAATCACATACTTAAACCTTTAACACTTAAGTAAATACAGTTTTACTGTTATCACACTGTTATTAATTTTGGCTGTTATCACACCACAACATTTTATAAGAAACAGACAAGTCAGGCTAGGCAAACTAAATCTTAATCAGACTTTAAAATTATATTTTCTTTACTACAATTCAAGTTACTGTTCTAAAATAAAAAGCTTTTGTAAGCTTAGAGAGAACAATTTTAGTTATATAAATATGGCATGAATAAATTCAGATCCAAACATGCAAATGTATCATCTTACAGGGATGGAAATCTTCAATCAAACAGGCTAAATTCAATAAAATTAGATACAGAAAATATGAGGAAATGAAGATGTTCCTTGCCTGGGATACTATCTGGTCTAGGGCTGGCCCTTCTTGGTATACACCTACTGAACTGAGTGGTTAAAACTGGGCTGTATGTGGAAGGGTTTAATTTAACAACAAGAAGCTGCTCTGCAAGTCTTTGTGGAGATAATTTAATGATCATCCAATAGTCTGCATTGTTAGTAGATGATATACCACTAATCCATGTGTTTTGAAGTATTGTGTTTAAAATCTACTTCATAATCAAATACAAAGGAATTTGCTATTGGTCAAGAAGTGTATAAAGTAAGTTTAGGATTTAGGGACAATTTTTGGATTGCCTGTTGGATTCATCTGGCACAATTCCATTCATGTTATGACAGGTTAAAGATTTCTTTGAACATGTTCTGTGTATATTCATTTCCTGCAGCAGTAGGTTTTATTTCAGATTTTTTTAATAAGGAAGTGTCTGAATGGTAGTATTACTATTTATGGAAAATAAATTAGTTTGCGATGACTATATTATATGTCAGGACATGTTTTAAACTGATAAGTTACCCTTTCAACACAGAAAGGTTGAAGGAATGCAAGCGACTGTATTAAGTAACATATCAGGACAAACAATCTATTTCAGTTACATTATTTTATAGCTTGCAATATACAGAGATTATATAATCATTTTCTAATCCATAATATATAACTAGGCACCATTACTCTTTTATCTTTTTTATTACACTTACAACTAGCTCTTCCTTTGGGAATCTCAGGGTGCCATCCAGATGTTCCCACTTTTTAAATTCTCCCCTACTGAAAATACCCCTTGGATTTGGGGGTTCTGAATTACCATAACTTTTTATTGGTGCAACACTGGTAATGTCAGAATCCAGTTTTTTCCAGATGGAAATTCCAGTTCCGGAATTTGTGCTATAAGTAAGAATGAATGAACTCAAGCAAGAGGGAAGGAAATCCTGGGGCTGTGCCGAAAGAAAAAATAATTTCAAATGAAGAAAATGTTTTTCTTTCTGTCAAGAAATGAAGCCTCTGTTTTTGGTCCTGCGGCTCCATTAACCCCTGTCCTGCATAGTTGGATGCAATGGGAAATGAGAGAAAGTTCTTCCATGAGCATAGCTGTGTTCATGGTGCAGAGAATCCATCGTATTGTTTTCTCCCCATGAGGTCTTTTATCCTGACCAAACGTTTTACTAGTCTCTGTGTACTGAAAAGCCCATTACCAGCATTCCAACCCTTTCTCCCAACAGTGTAATACTTCATTGTAACAATGAAACAGTAGCCAGGGCTGTGCGAAATGCTGATAGGGACTTGCTTGGTAGTCAGTGGTTCTCATTGAGCCTCTGGGAAGTTGGTATACAAGGGTACAAGTTGGGATATAGTTGAAAAGTGTAAAAACTTCATTCCAGGTAATGGGGTCACTCGGAAAAGGCATATTTTCTACCAGTTGTATCACAATCTATACTTAAGGCTGTAGTGAAATTTAGACCTTCCAGATCAGGGTTCATGAGGTAAATGAACAAAAAAAATTAGAAGAGCCCTGCTGGATTAGACCAGTAGCCCTTGGTTGCCTTCTTCTGTACTTTCCCAATCTCTGTGATGTCCCTTTTGAGATATGGTGACAAGAACTGCACACAGTATTCCAGAGATCTATACAGGGACATTACAATATTAGCTTTTTTATATTCAGTCTCTTTCCTAATAATCCCCCACATAGAATTTGCCTTTTGCACTGCTGTGGTACTTTGAGTTGACACCTTTATTGAGCTATCTACTACAACCCCAAGATCTCTTTCCTTCTCAGTCTCAGCAAGTTCAGACCCCATTAGCCTAGACTTGAAGTTGTGTTTTTTGTTCCAGTGTGCTTCACCTTATATAATGGCTTAGAGAAACTGGAAGCTAGAACCTTTAGTGCAACAAGCTGAAAGTACTAGGCACAGGTAGAAGGCCAAGTTGTTAGAATTTATGCTACCAATCCCAAGGCTTCATACTGCCAGCCAGGCCAGTGAGCAAATCTTGTCTGGTGCAGCTGAAAGGCTCTGAGGCATGAGTTCACAGTCCTCTAGAGTTGACTAGGCTACATCTGTTGGCCCCAGTTGAAGCCTCACATGATTTGACACCTTGGCTTTGTATTTCCTTGTAAATGAACCATTTCCATTTATTCCTCCTAGAGGAAGAACTTAATTGTAGTTGTTAGAAAGCAAGCATGCTATGTTAGCACCCTGCTGTATTTATAGTACAGTGCCACTCACAAAATGGGACCTGGTAGGGCTTTTTTGGTAGAAAAAGCCCAGCAGGAACTCATTAGCATAATACCCAACAGCAGGAACTTATTAGCATATTAGTCCACATCCCTGACAGCACAGCTCATTCGCATATTAGGCCACACCCCTGTGTTACCAGAAGTGTGCTCATCCAGCCACACCCACCTTTTGCTTCTTATTCTCTTTACCTTCCACTTTTGCAGCAGAGCAAAATGGGTTGCCGACGGGAGCTGGATGCTTGGCAGATGTTAGTGTCCTTAAAATCCACCTGGCATTTGCGCCTATGGCACGGCTAATTCTGCATGTGATCAAGCCCTTTTGAGATATGGTCCCTTTTGAGATATGGTGACAAGAACTGCACACAGTATTCCAGAGATCTATACAGGGACATTACAATATTAGCTTTTTTATATTCGGTCTCTTTCCTAATAATCCCCCACATAGAATTTGCCTTTTGCACTGCTGTGGTACTTTGAGTTGACACCTTTATTGAGCTATCTACTACAACCCCAAGATCTCTTTCCTTCTCAGTCTCAGCAAGTTCAGACCCCATTAGCCTAGACTTGAAGTTGTGTTTTTTGTTCCAGTGTACATCACCTTATATAATGGCTTAGAGAAACTGGAAGCTAGAACCTTTAGTGCAACAAGCTGAAAGTACTAGGCACAGGTAGAAGGCCAAGTTGTTAGAATTTATGCTACCAATCCCAAGGCTTCATACTGCCAGCCAGGCCAGTGAGCAAATCTTGTCTGGTGCAGCTGAAAGGCTCTGAGGCATGAGTTCACAGTCCTCTATCAGGTCTACTCAGAATCATACTTAGGTGTATTCAATGGGCTTATTCCCAGGAAAGCATTCTTAAGATGGCACTGTAAGGAACTTACCCATCCTACAGATAGCTTATTGAGCAGTTTAGGTGGCATAGTCACAAAATATTTTATTTTTTCAGGCTTAAGCCTAATCACTATTTGGGAAATATTTATGATGAATAATTTGCATGATAAATCATTGTTCTCATTTTTGCTTTTAGCATTGTCTTGATTTTAGTTTTCTTCTTTTCCCCTTTTATTTAGTTGTTTGAAATAACTGTGCCACTATCTCATGGTCCAAAACCTGTAACAATTAGTTTTGCCAATCACACATCTTGCCGATGCATGTCCAAACTGGATGTCTACAGACAAGTTCATTCCATCATTAGACGCTCCTTGCCACTGACACAACCACAGTAAGTATAACATATTTCTTCCTGTATTATTAGAAAGGGCATACAGGAATAATTCACTTTTCTCTGCCTAGAAACAGAATGAATCTAGAGTCTAGACACTTCCTTTGTCTCACTTACCAGTAGTAAATGCTGAATACTCATTAATAATCATGTTGAATATTCGTTAATTTTGTACCAGGAAGTCCAAAATAGTGTCCTAGCCCTTTGTATCACTGTATCTCAACAAGACTTTAATTATAATTAATATTGCAAATTTGATGTTAGGTTTTCCAGTCCTGCTATGCATCTTCTGCAACCCAAAGTAGTATCTGATCTCTTGTTCATATTCACAGTAATTCTTTAAAGTATGTGAAAATGTATTCAGACCAATTGTCACCACTGAGAAACTAGCACAATTAACATTCTACTTTCTTTTTGGTTTCCATTTTAAATATTTTAGCTGTTACTAATTTCTCAATAAATTGCAATACAGGAAATCAATGCAGTATAAAAAAATTCTCAGTGGTGTCTTTGTTTTTTAAAATCAATTTATTTCATAAACCTGATTTAGGGATATAATCAGTGAGATGTGATAACTTCATTTTAGGCAACTCATTCTTAATAGCATTTTCTTATCGTGTATTATTTATTTATTGAGGTTTATATCCTGCCCTACCCCACAAACCGGTCAGAGTGGCTTACATCGTATCAGACAATTAGACAATTCCATAAAACATAAAATCAATTAAAACATTAATTCCAACAAAGTTAAAATTAAAATGACTAATTTAAATACCTAACTGGCAGTTCGGTGGTTAGTTACATTTCAGGGATAAGCAGAAGAAGAAGAAGAAGAGATTGGATTTAAAACCTTGCCCTTCACTTGGAGTCTCAGAGCGGCTTACAAACTCCTTTCCCTCCCCCCCCCCCACAACAGACACCCTGTGAGATAAAATCAATTAAAACATTAATTCCAACAAAGTTAAAATTAAAATGACTAATTTAAATACCTAACTGGCAGTTCGGTGGTTAGTTACATTTCAGGGATAAGCAGTGTATCATTCTGATGGAATAGCTCAACCACTCCTGGTGCCAATAAATATAAATAGTGCCATGGAGTAACTGAGGCAGCTGAGAAAATTGAGGCAGGAGAGGCCTTTGACGTCTGCTGCCTCAACCAAAGGCCTGGTGGAACACCTCTTTTTTGCAGGCCCTTTGAAATTGCAGTAAATCCCACAGGGGCCTGATCTCAGTTGGGAGTATGTTCCACCAGGTCGGGGCCAGGGCTGAAAACAAGACCCTGTTTGGTGCAGGGGCAAAGAGGGTGCCAGGGAGCGATTTTGTTGATGACTTCTGAGAGACGGCTATGCCAGTCCTTCACCAGCTCATCCCACGAATCACCAGGGGACATCAGATCCTGCAGAGCATTCTGGAAACCACTTGGATCAACTAGTCTCCACAGCAAGCATAAAGTAGTTTGCCGCTTAAACAGGGGAGGGGTTGGGGTGCTCAACCAGACCTTCAGAGCAAAGTGGTCTGATCATGGCATCATCTTTATGTCCATCAGCTCCACATCCAAGAATGGTAAGAATGGTCTGTAAGAATAACATATATTTTTCTGCGTTGTTACAATATTTGTTTTCTCAGCATCCTCAATCAGAGAAAAAAAATGCAAATATTGTACCTTATGTAATTAGGAGAGGTAGACAGAAGAGTTCTTCTGTGTACATACAGCATATTGAAACATTACCATTGTACTGAATAATCTATTTCTATTCAGAACCAACTTCTAAAAGTTTCATTTTCTTAAAAATAACAGGATGTAAAAAAAGATTATGTTCACTGAGGGTAGCACTGGAATGTGAAGGAAGGTTTCCAAAACGCAAGAGAAATCATTAGAAAGTTAGAAATTAGTTTGTTTGGATGAAGAACTGAAGTAGCATCAAATGTTAAATAGCTAATGCTAATGTTAACCATTCCCAGCATTATCCTTTCGAAGTTCTTACTTTTTATACTTCTGTACTTTACAGAGTAGCTGTAAAAGCTTGGATATTGTTTTATTTTATATTGGAATTTTTTTAGTAAAGCAGAGAATGGCATTTTCATTATGGAATGCATAAATCACAGACTTTGCAGTATTATATATTCTGGTTTAGATTAAACTGGATCTTATAGCCTAGTAAGTTTATAGCTGTTTTGTCCACACTTGGAAAACACAGTTTTCAACAATGGTATAAAATGTGTATGAAATCAGTGATTTTTAAACTGGTATTCTCTGCTGAAACATTTGTGGCCCCATGCACAGAAGCACTTGTCTTGCATTTTCCTTGTAATAAATCAATGGTATGTTTTATCCCTAGGTGTCATGTGGCAAACAAAACTTGTCCAAAAAGCTATATCTGGAATAACCACATGTGCAGATGTCTGGCACAACATGACTTCAGTTTCTCTTCCCACCTTGGGGATACGGGTAAGCAAATGTGATTTAGAGGATTACATGCATTTATTTGGGTTTATACAAGTAAAACAAAAATTAAACACATTGTAACAAAGGTACTAAAATTAAGACTTCTTTAATCCTTTGTAACCTGGTTTTTATGGTCCATGACACAGTTTACCTATGTTCATCCTGTCTGTGCTATGGGATTATTAATTCATTGATTTGAACATTGATTTAAACTCAGTGGCTCAAAAATGTGAAATTAGCAGACATGCAATGACTGGAGCAGAATTCATTTCTCCCAATGCTTGCTGTGCTCATAGACTCTACTGAAGGATTCCATGATATCTGCGGACCTAATAAGGAGCTTGATGAAGAAACGTGTCAGTGTGTCTGCAAAGGGGGAGTGAGACCTTCCAGCTGTGGAGCCCACAAAGAATTAGACAGAACATCCTGCGAGTGCACATGTAAAAATAAGCTGCTGCCCAGCTCATGTGGACCCAACAAAGATTTTGATGAAGAAAGATGCCACTGTGTATGTAAAAAAACATGCCCTAAGCATCAACCGCTAAATCCTGCAAAGTGTATCTGTGAGTGTGTAGAATCTCCAAACAGATGCTTCTTGAAAGGAAAAAGATTTCATCAGCAAACATGCAGGTAAGTAAATAATAAAAACACTTTTTAGTACAAGAATAGTTTTCCTTAATGGCTTATGGAACTGAAGGAACTGTTGAGCTCCTGCCACAACGACTGACACAAACACACATATAAAGACAACAATAAACATTTATAAAATTGTATTCAAAAATAGGCTTCAACTAGCATGACAAAACTTAAGGCTTGATTTTTTACATGCTGAGACCACATGGAGTCAATTGAAGCAACAGAGTTGGCAGCTCATGAAGTCATTACTGTGCATTTTTAAAACTGGGTTAACCAAAATTGGGCAGTTATGGTGGCAAAAATTATATGAATGAAAGAGAGCCAAGAGAGAATCAATGAAGTACCAATGCAGAATCTCACTCTGCAGTGAACGTACATTGCAACATGTACAGCAAACCAGTAGTGTGCCAGTGCAGGGTTATGACTTGGCATAGGACAGGAGGGTTATTTACTTCTTATATGGTAAACTGCTGTGTGAATGAACATATGTACTGCTGTGTGCGGTCAGGAAATTTCTGACCTTATTGTTATACAATTCATAGCTCAAAATAAATCTTGAAACCAGGAAAACAAATCAACAATAACTTCCTAAACTTACCTCGCACAATGGTTCTTCTTATTTAATATGATTTGTTCTGCTGTCCACTCTCTTGCAAGTTTCATTTCCGATCGAATATTCTCAGTAGCAAAACTACTTATTTCCTATCTTGATTCCAAGACTTTCCTGCAGTGTTCCCATTGCACTGACCTTGGAGAGACTTGGACCAAGGGGATGGAAGGTCACCCCATAATCCCCCAGAGCTTTAAATTGAATATTACATTGTACTCAACTAGTGGACCCACCCCTCACAGTTGAAAAGCAATGTGTTCAAGGTAATCTGAGGAGACTGGAAAATTCCACAAGGTAGTTGATTTTTGTTGTTTATTTATTTAACACATTTTGTTTGCAGCATTCCCTAAACAATGCTTGAAGCAACTTACAAAAAGTAAATTTTAAAAACAAAAATGGCAATAAAACATTAAAATCCAATTCAGGGTATGAATCTGAAACAGAAATAATAAAATGACAAAAAGGGAGACATGGTGAAAATAGTTCCGCACTAGTCAGTAGACTTTTAAACCTGGGCTGCCAACCTCCAGGCAGGGTCTTGAGATCTCTTGGGATTAGAACTATTCTCCAGGCAATAGAGATCAGTTCTCCTGGAGAAAATGGCAACTTTGGATTTATGAGATTGTACTCTGTGGCATTATGGCATTATACTCTATGGCACTCCAAGCGCCACCCCCAGATCTCCAGATAATTCCCAGCCTGGAGCTGACAACCTTAATTTACACACACATAGGAAATGGGGGTACTGAAATTAAAGGCATGGAACCTTTTTTGTGTGGCAACTAAAACCTTAAAACTTTGTAGGGAGGGCTTTGCACAGCTAAGTTGCCACCACAATAAAGTTTTTCTCTTGGATAAGCCTCTGTGAGGAACTAGAGCAGAGACTCTGTTGATTCATTCACACATAGATTAATTCACACATCTGTGCTGCAGTCATGAAGTAACAAACATTTCTTTACTTATCTAAAACTGCCTTTCTACCTTATAGAAACTTATATCAGTTTACAATGTAAATAATAACAAACACAAGTTAAATAGTTAAAACTGCCAGTAGGGAGAAGAACTAATCAAGCAATCAAGTGCTGTTGGGAATAAAACTGTCCTCAGCTGCCTCAGTAAGGCTAAGAATGAGAGGGCAGGCGCTCCTCCCTGAGGAGGAGGTTCCAGAATTGTGGAGCTGCCACTGAAAAATATGTAAAGTAGCCGAATAAAATAATAATGATAATCCCCAATAACAATTATTATAATAACCAGTTTGTCTGAAGCTCAGATGGAGGTAGTATGTTAACCCTGTTACAAAAAGAATTATTATATTAAATGCTATGGACGTATTTCATAGGAAGAAACTGCAGGAGAAATATTCATCGCTGAGCAATTAATCTAGTGGACCCACTCCTCACAGTTGAAAAGCAATGTGTTCAAGGTAATCTGAGGAGACTGGAAAATTCCATGAGGTATTTGATTTTTGTTGTTTATTTATTTAAAGACATTTTGTTTGCAGCATTCCCTGAACAATGCTTGAAGCAGTTTACAAAAAGTAAATTTTAAAAACAAAAATGGCAATAAAACATTAAAATCCAATTCAGGGTATGAATCTGAAACAGAAATAATAAAATAACAAAAAGGGAGACATGGTGAAAATAGTTCAGCACTAGGCAGTAGACTTTTAAACGTGAGCTGCCAACCTCCAGGCAGTCTTGAGATCTCTTGGGATTAGAACTATTCTCCAGGCAATAGAGATCAGTTCTCCTGGAGAAAATGGCAACTTTGGATTTATGAGATTGTACTCTGTGGCATTATGGCATTATACTCTATGGCACTCCAAGCGCCACCCCCAGATCTCCAGATAATTCCCAGCCTGGAGCTGACAACCTTAATTTACACACACATAGGAAATGGGGGTACTGAAATTAAAGGCATGGAACCTTTTTTGTGTGGCAACTAAAACCTTAAAACTTTGTAGGGAGGGCTTTGCACAGCTAAGTTGCCACCACAATAAAGTTTTTCTCTTGGATAAGCCTCTGTGAGGAACTAGAGCAGAGACTCTGTTGATTCATTCACACATAGATTAATTCACACATCTGTGCTGCAGTCATGAAGTAACAAACATTTCTTTACTTATCTAAAACTGCCTTTCTACCTTATAGAAACTTATATCAGTTTACAATGTAAATAATAACAAACACAATAAAATACATTAAAAAAAACACAAGTTAAATAGTTAAAACTGCCAGTAGGCAGAAGAACTAATCAAGCAATCAAGTGCTGTTGGGAATAAAACTGTCCTCAGCTGCCTCAGTAAGGCTAAGAATGAGAGGGCAGGCGCTCCTCCCTGAGGAGGTTGTTCCAGAATTGTGGAGCTGCCACTGAAAAATATGTAAAGTAGCCTAATAAAATAATAATGATAATACCCAATAATAATTATTATAATAACCAATTTGTCTGAAGCTCAGATGGAGGTAGTATGTTAACCCTGTTACAAAAAGAATTATTATATTAAATGCTATGGAGGTATTTCATAGGAAGAAACTGCAGGACAAATATTCATCACTGAGCAATTAATCCATCATGGATTATTTTTTTCCTCTCAGCCTAGACTTTAATGTATACTCCAGGATGATGTCTGTGCCAGACAGTTTTGTGTTAAAGTTCTAACAGGCATGATGTAACTTGAGACTCAGGACTGTACAAAACATACGGTTGTGATGAGCTAGTTGACAAGTCATACAGAGAACTTTACACAAGACTTAGCAGGCTGGCCCATAAGGATTGTAAATTCCAGCATCTTCCCCATTGTACGCTGTTTTCTTCACAGACGCGTGCATTTGTTGAAAGACTGGGCTGTAATGTTACCACAATCCTGCTGCAAATATGTATTGCTAATTTTGTTTTTGCAGAATATAATCCCCAAATCAAAACCCTTTCCCCCCCTGTGTGCGTTATGTCACACCCTGCATTTCCCATCACCAGCAGCCCTGGGAAACCACATACTAATAATAACTGTCAAGTCCATCTTATTTATTATATTATCTGTCACTATTTTCAGTTGCAGGCATTAGAAATTTCTATTTAAGAAAAGCCCTTTAAATCCTTAATGTTTTAAACTCCTGGTTTGTTTATTGCAAAAGAACAGCCACAGTGAAAGACTCTTCACCCTTGGCCCTTTTCTGGAGCAGTACCCCACACTGTTTGTTTATATGTGCATGGTATGTTGTTCCCTTCCCCAGATTATGGCCTTTTTCTGCTATAGGAAGTACAATAGAGGGAAATCTTGGGATACTCCACATGACTTCACTGAATGCAGATCTCTGCTGGGGAAAACAGCATGATATCTTCTGTGTACAAACATTATCGAAGTGTGACCTGTCCCTTACAAAAGTAGGTAGTGCCCTTCACCTCATCAGACAAACTCATTGTAAATGTGTGTCTGGTGGTCCTGAAGGATGCAAATAAACAAACAACCCTGTACCTTGGCAGGTCATTTCTTTCTGATACTTTCTCAAGGAGTGATGCTTGCATCCACACTTTTCTTATCAGTCCTTCCTGAAGATGCCCTTTACCAAACAGCTCCCTTAATTTATCAAGCCATTTGGTATAACAGACACAGTGACTGCATGCCAGCGTTACAGCAAACAAAGGTTTGTCCATGACAGGCATACTTGCTGCCATTCTTGGGAAACTGCCTTGCTTCTCCCCTTATCACAGAGAGAGCACTGTTGAAGCTTTCTGGGCTTGGGTCAGTCCTATGGCATGATGTCCAAATGCAGATGACTGGCAAAATGGCATTCATTTCCCACCCACCACCCATGCCGGTTTCTAAACCTTGGGAGCAACTTTTTTTTTGTCCATGCATCCGCATTGAGACCACATTTGCACTTGGTTCCCAGATCTCAAGTGAAATTAACACATGATCATGGCACCAAGCTGTGTTTCTGCCCATCCCAGATAAACCTTGTTTTATTGTGTAATTGCAAGGAGCAAAAATTCTGAAATGAGCCAACATATACCAAGGCAGGCTCAGTCTTCATAGGTAGAGTATCATTGCACTCTTGCTCCCATTCCAGGCTGTGATTCCTTTCCATCGTTTTGGCCCAATGAACAGTTTCGTCTGGATTTATAAAATTCTACGTGGCAGAGTTGTTGAACTGTATGCAGTCCAAGAGTTGCAAATCTGTAAATCTGTAACTTCAATATTACAAAATTGCAAGAAATATTAGCTGAAGAGCTGTTAGACTTCTGTGGAAAACTTGGTGTTGGAAAGTGCTGTCAAGTCACAGCTAACGTATGGTGACCCCATGGGGTTTTTAAAGCAAGAGACATTCAAAGGTGGTTTGCCATTGCCTGCCTCCACGTCACAACCCTGGTATTCCTTGGTGGTCTCACATCCAGTCACTAGCCAGGGCCCACCCTGCTTAGTGTCCAAGATCTGACGAGATCAGGCTAGCCTGGGCTATCCAGGTCAGGTATGGGATACTTAGTGCAACCCTGAGAACTCTTTCCTGAAAGTTCATCCCATTGAATAGACCTGAGTAGGATTCTGAGCAGACATGCTTAGGATTGCACTATCAGAGTAGTAATGCACACGGAGGAGACAGTCCTGCACATGTGTAGCTTGCTGTGTACACATATTGTGCACCTGAAGAAAACTAGGCATCCCAGAACATGTAATTCAGTGATTTACATACAGGAATTTTCATGCAGGAATTTTGTAACATGAGTGGCTCTAAACCCGTTTTCATCTTCAATTAAACTAACAGGAGGAAAAGTGGTCCAGGATGGAGATACTGAAACTTACCTTAGTTATGACCATATCGCTCCCTATATTAGTCAAGTGAGTGTCCTGTGCACAGATATGCTGGGCAAGAAACTAAAGACTGGACAAGCCACAAGTGAGCCACCATATAATTAATGTTTAATAAAAAAACAAAAATATGTTCCCCCCAAGATAATGAGGGTCAAGAACTGCACATTCATCCTGCCTTCCATCTACCTTTAGACATTGGCAGAAGCGAGCATTGAGCAGGCTCAGGGCCTCAGTTGACTGAGCTGGGAATTAGGCTGAACAGAAGCAAGTGGATACCCTCAGGATGTGCATCAGTACCCACCCCCATCCTTCCAACTTCACTGCAAGATAGAAAGATCCATAGAGAAGAGATAGTCTTCTGTTGCCTCTCAGTACAATTAAGATGGAGGTTGAAAGAAGGGGGAGAGAGAAAAGAACACTGGAAATCCTCCTTTTTACCCAGGCTCTCTCTCTGTCTCTCTCTCTCCACCCCCCCCCAAAAAAAACCAACCCATTTTTTTCATGTTCACACTTGAAATGAGTTTGTAAACGGATGGGGAGGGATGTCACTAGAGCATCATCATGATACTATGTTTTATAAAAACAGGAAGACAAATTTAAATAGAAATTTAAAATATTACTGTGTTGAAACTTGAAATGTTTTTTTTGCTCTTGATTCACTGCCAGCGCTTGAAAAAGGCAAAGAGTTTTACTTTGTCTACGTTACACACCAGAGGCTATTTGGCATTGTTACTGAGAGGTTATGTGAGGTCACCCTGTTTCAAAAACAGCCACAAGAAATTATCAGGGTATGACGTATTTGTTTATTGCTGTTGTTCTGCAATCCTTGTAGAAACAAACTATCCACTAATGCAAAATATTTATATTGTAAGCATGCTGGCTAATGAAATATTTGATTACTTTCCTGACTGATGTGCTATAAATTACTGTTTTCTTTTCATCCTTTTCAAGTTGTCATGCATATAAGCTCTGAAAGTGCACACCCATTCAACTCTAAACATGCACATTGCTCTCACTGATGTCATAGAAACAGTGCATGAGCAAAAATATGTGTGTATTTAGTACAGGCTCAGGGCCATAATACGAAACTGAGATTTTTTCAAGAGAAAATTATTGGAAAACTTTAAAAAATAAAATTATTCTGCATTGTAGGATTATATATATATGTATACACACACACACACAACTTCATACTAGCAGACTGTGTAAGTAGAAACACAATAGCAAAGAAATACATGCTGTAATGTTACTGTGGGTAAGTTAAGTATTTATGGACTGTTGCCTGTAATATGCACTCGATTAATAATGGATGGTGATTTATTGGAGGTGCACATCTTTCTCAGTTATGTTGGTGATTTGTTGGAATTATTCACTTCAATTAAATTGTCTGCTCAGTCTGTCCCCCCCCCCCCACATACCACCACTGCACACATGAAGGACCATAAGGACCAGGTATATAATGATTTTTCTGCACAATTTTCTAAAAGCAGTCTCATAGTATCTTTCTGCCATTAACAGCATTATAGACTCCCTGTGGTGCCCTGTCTGCAAGATTCAACATGTGTTTGGTCTTATATCTGTCTTGCTGCAATTATGAAATACAGTGCAGGCTGTTAATGGAAAATCTCCATGATAATAATAATGGAAATGCAGTCAGATAGTTGGGTGCTACAAAGTCATCTTCGGTGTCCTGCTGACATATGCAGTTGTGAAATGATGCAAGTCAGTAAAGCAAAGTTTGTAAAACTGCTCACTTTTTTCACATTATGTTCTGCCTTCATTCTTTTAAAGAAGCATCCCCCACTAGAGTACCATAGTCCCATCTCGCGATTTTAATATACATTCACATAACAGAGGTGTTTTAAAATAGCCCTGTGAAAGGTAGGATGGTGTGAGAATACTAAAAGAATTTCAGACCTACTCTTATTACATCCACTGTGTCCAGTTTCAGAATCCATTCTACTTTATAGAGCTCTTGCAAAGCATTCTTGAGCAGGTTTGTCATCTTTTTCCATGTGTACAAAGTAGATCCTGTGGTGCTTTCACTGCCAAGCTAATGTAAGTGCTCAAGTAATGTCTGTAGCTTTTCTCATTCTTCTTTTGCCATCTTTTTCAGTTGCTACAGACCACCATGTACAGTCCGAACAAAACGCTGTGAGTCTGGATTTTATTACAGTGAAGAAGTATGTCGCTGTGTCCCCATATATTGGAAAAGGCCACTTATCAATTAGTGAAGAAACCATCATATGATATTCTGGTGTACATTTTTCCTTTTTTTAAAAAAAAGACTTCTAACATTTTGAACTTCCTGTGCACCAGAATGGGCTTATAGGAGACAGACTTATTTGTGCTCTTCCTGAGATCCACAAAAAGCAAACGTAGGAAAAATGGACTTTCTTCATATAAAGAATTCACTAAGGACTTGATTTTTGCCAATGACCATCATTCTTCCTTGTGATTTTTTTTAAAGATAATGACTATATAATTTATTTCCATAAAAATATTGTTCTGCATTCCTGTTTATAGCAGTAACAATTGTTAAATCTCACTGTGATCAATATTTTTATATCATGCAAAGTATGTTTAAAATAAAATGAAATTGTATTATATGCTGCTAAGAATATTCAGTGAACTGTCTCATTACCTAGTCTGTACAGCTCAAGCAAAAGAATGATGATTTTACAGTATTCTTCTGGAATCTTAGCTAGGATTTTTAGTCCGTAAAAACTAGTGACTGAATGAAAGGAAGTTAATGTGAGAGAGCAACACTTTTTCGTAACAACGAAATAAATATGTTCTTAGACCCTCAAAAAAGTTACAGTATACCCAGTGAATCTTCACAATTCAGCTTGACACTAGCCAGAGAGCTCAGTATTCTCTGAATATTGTTGGAAGGAAGGTGTATGGTACAGCATCATTGTTGAAGCTGAACTGTTCAGAGGCTGACTGCATTGAGTTCCATGATGGAGGATAGGTGGATATCAATGTAATTAATCAATAGTGTTCCCTCTAATAGCAAATGTAGCAGCCCTGTGCTGATGAGCAGGACAGTGAAAAGAAGAAGAAAGACTGGTGACATTTCTGGATATTTAGGTGACTCTTCAGGTATGCAGAAAATTATTTCTTGTTTTTAAAATAAACAGGCCTTCCTGGCAAGTGCTGTGAATGTGCACAAATTTCCCTTAGGAAAAGAAGATTAAAAACAATTTTATCAAAGCAGGAACAATTTCCTCCCCCATTCTTCACCAAGAAGAAAGCAACTCTCATAATGTAACCAAAATAGAGGGGATTACATCCTACTTTTCTACTGCACAAACGAGGCTGGAGCTGATACACAGCCAGCCTCAGAACACACACACACACACAGAATATTGCTGCACAGGCAACTCTGAACTCTCCCCTGCTCTATAGTTTTGTTATTTGATGCTGATGATACAGAGTAGAGAGGATTTAAACCTATCCCTGTATTGTACGTTTCAGGTTAGGGCTCTCCAACCATTCCAACTTTCTTTCTCCAATGATTGCTCTGGGTAATAGGCTGTACACTTCCTGTAAGTCCAGTGCTATCAGTGAGTCTTGTCACTCTATTAATAGAAAACTGGCTGGCTCTTCTGCAATGACTACACCTAAAAATTAAACCAACCACATACAAGACAGGAGTCTTCAGAAAAATGAACGCTTCATCATATATATTGAAACAGGTTTTCTCAAGCCTTACATATAGGTAGAGAGGGTGCGTGGGGGTTTTTTGCAAGGAAAGACTAAAGTCAAGATGCATAAGTAACTGGGTGATAAGTATAGCTGAGAATGGATTAAAGCAGTTTTTAATACCTGTGAATGGCAGCAAATTAGCAAACAAATACAAGAGTTAACAAACAGATAAGTTTGAGTCCAGTGGTACTTCCAAGACCAACAAAGTTCAATTCTGGGTATAAGTGAGAACTGAGAGACTTGGCATGTGTAGATGCACACTTCCTCAGATACATTGAAACAGATTTTCTCAAGCATTACATATAGGTTGGGGGGGTTAGTTGCCAGGAAGGGATCATTAGAGTCAAGATGCATAAGTAACTGGGCAATAAGTATAGCTGAGATTGGATTAAGGCGGTTGGTAAGATCTGTGAATGGCAGTAAATTAGCATATAAAGCGTTGACAAACAGATGCAAGAACGAAGTTTGAGTCCAGTGGCACCTCCAAGATAACAATGTTCAGTTCTGGATATAAGCGAGAACTGAGAGACTTGGCATGTGTAGATGCACACTCCTTCAGATACATTGAAACAGATTTCCTCAACTGTTACATATAGGTAGGGCTATATGTTGCCAGGAAGGGCTAATTAGAGTCAGGATGCATAAGTAACTGAACAATAAATATAGCTAAGATTGGAATAACATATTTAGTATGACATGTGAACAGCAGCAGATTGGCATACAGATAATAAAGGAATTAACAACAGATGTGGGAACTGAGTTTGAGTCCAGCAGCATCTTTAAGACCAACAAAGTTTAGTTCTGGGTATAAGTGAGAACTGAGTGACTTAGCACGTATAGTCAGATAAGAACCTGATATCTCTGTTAAACCCTGGGGATTCCATTGTCCTGAGTGTTGTAATAACTTAAAATTCAGCAATCTCCTGTTCCAGTCTGTTTCTGAAATTCCTTTGCAGTTTTACTGCAAAGGAATTTCAGGTACCATGGGAAAATGAAAGTGCCAAATATTAACTCTTTGTTTTGTGATGTGGGCGGTCTTTTAGGAATTCAGAACAACATCACCTGAAACACTATTCATAACTGCAAGTCGGTATGTGTGGAATTTATAAGGCATTGTTATTTCACTGGAAGCAAAAAAGCCTTTATGTATCATCATGTAATCTTGAAAAAGGTAAGTCAAGAATCTCCATTGTCTAACACCAACATAATCCCTACCTTGTAGTGGTCATCACTATCAGGTAATGATGGCAGCTACAAGCATGGATGGCTTCAAAAGGGAATTAGATAAGCATATGGAGCAGAGGTCCATCAGCCACAAGGTATAGATAGGGGTACTGGGGCAAGTGATGCTCTGTCTTCTTGGTGCTTGGGGGGGGGGGTCAACAGTGGAAGGGGTTCTAATGTCCTGGCCCCACTGGTGGACCTCCTGATGGCACCTGGTATTTTTGGCCACTGGAACATTGGCATCTCTTATGTTCTTATCCACCTTCAGGAGCACAGAGTAAGAACTGGTAGACTGTTGGATGAGTCATCTTGATATATGGACAGAATGCTGACTACTGCAACTTCACCTCCCCATCCCCCTGGTCTAGCTTGTTGCTTTACAGAGAAACCTGGAGGGCAGAGGTGAGTCAGATTTACAGCCCCAGCTTCATCCAACCAGGTCTCTGTAATACATTCCAGGTTAGTTAGCCCCTTTAGGATTAAATCCTGAATGGCAGTTGTTTTTCTGCTTAGTGACCTGGCATTCAGCAGCAGGATCTTAAGGCCAAGGGAACCAACCTCAGCACAACCAGGTTTCTATTGGCTGGGAGCAGATACATCAGGTGCCTGGGGCTGAAAATTGTAATGGGCCCATCACCCCTGTGGAGAGAAGAGGAAGCAGTAAGTCTGATCTCTGTCAGGTAATGAGCTGTCCAAGACAAAGGAGTAAGCCTTAACTCCCCCACCTCCAGATCATCCTCCCTAACTGTATAATAAACAAAGTCCAGTGTGTGCCCTGCTAAATGTGTGGAGCCAATAATTACTTGGGATAGGCCCATGGTTGACATGGAGACCATGAAATCCTGAGCTACTCTTGACAACTTGGTCTCAGCATAGATGTTGGGAGATCTACTAGCGTGCCCATGAACCGATCAGCTAGCTCAGAAAAAGAGGCATCAGGTTAATAGGATAGACAGTACGTTGGCAGAATCTAGGGTTGCCATTTCCCCAGTGGGGCCAAGGGATCCCCCAATTTTGAGGGGCCCAATCTGCCACAACTGGCCACCCCCAAACAGCAGCGTCCCATGGGGACGCTGCCAATACAATGACATTATCGGTAATGACATCATCACGCTGTGGCCATTGCATGGCAACTCTCTAGCATTCGGGGGAACTCTGTGGTTACCATAGAGTTTTTGTTGCAAACACTAGAGCATCACTGCGTGCCAGCCCCAGCATGATGTCACTACTGGTGACTTCATTGTGTCGGCAGCATCCCCGTGGGATGCTGCTATTCAGGGGTGGGGCCCCCAGCTGCAGGAAAGGTGAGACCTGGCAACTCTTTGTCCTGCTCAGCCACCTTCAGGAGCACTCACTCAAAACTGGCAGACTCCTGCAAGAGGCACTTTGATAGATGGATACAATCAGGATAGACCACTGTGGCCCACCTCCCTGTCCCCCTGGCCTAACCTGCTGCTGTACAGAGAAACCTGTAGGACAGAGCTGAGTCAGATTTACACCCCCAGCCTCATCCAGCCAGGTCACTGCACTACATACCAGTTCAGCCTGCTCATCCAGAATTAAATCCTGAATGGCAGTTATTTTTCTCTTTAGGTACCTGGCATTCAGCAGCAGGATCTTAAAGCCAAGGGAACCAGCCACAGCGCAACCAGGTCTCTGTCGGCTGGGAGCAGACCTGAAGGAAGACTGGATGACAAGCAGCCAAGGCTCCATCTTTATCCCACCATCATATCTCCTTCTGCCCAGGACCAGGGGTATATCAGCCCCTTTCCCATGAAATAAACAGCTAGTTTGAATCTCACTGTTTCTTCTTTTCCTCTCAAGATATCCATATAGAGCAGTTGTCTTTTGTTTTGTTGGTTTCTCTTAACAGACTACTTCTGCAAATATCCTGGTCTATTGTAACTGTGTTTCTTAAGTAAAACATTATGCCTTTAAAGAAACAGAACTGCACATGCAAGGTTTAAATATACCCTTCCTATAGAGACCACCTGTACTGGCTCCCAGTTTGCTTCCGGGTCCAATTCAAGATGCTACTGTTGACCATCAAAACCCTATGTGACTTAAGGCCAGTATACCGTAAGGACCATCTACTCATACATGAACCTACCCAACCACTCCAGTCATCTCCAGAGGCCCTGTTTCAGGTGCCCCCCACCATCTGAGGCTAGGCAGGCAGCAGCCTGAGGAAGGGCCTTCTTGGCCATGGCACTGAAACTTGGGCATGGCACTGAAACTTGGGAACTTCTTCCCCAGGAAGAATCATCTGTCTCCTCCTGTTGTCGCCTTCTGCCAGCCGGTGAAGGCTTTTTCGTTTTGTACCCCCTCTTTTGATACTGGCCCTCCTATCTGGCTCTGTTGTTGTGTGTATTTATATCTTTCGTTGAAATGTTTAAATGTTTCCTATACCCTTGTATTTTAAATGCTGTTTTAATGTCTTGATATTTTAAAGTTGTGATATTTGCTGCCATGGGAACACTGTTTGGGTGGCAAGGTGGCACAGAAATATCTTAAATAAATAAAAAGTGCTCCATGTTATGGGTAAATCTCTGGAAAATGTAATAGAAGCAGCACAGGCAGTTCTTTACCAATCAGGTCGCAATCACACACACAATTAGCTGTGCCATAGGCACAAATGCTGAGCGGATTTAAAGGGCGCAATCAGACACGAACATCTGGGAAGTGCCCCGCACCCGTCGGCAACCCGTTTTGCTCCATCACAGAAGTGGAGTAAAAAGAGCAGGGAATGTTTGGTCGCAAATGGGTTGCTACGGGCCATGGACGGACTTTCCCTTATCTCATCGCTCCAGCACGCTCTCATGGCATCAGGATGGTTTGATTAGGCCATCCTGACTCCATGCTGTTGTTTTTCCCCCCTTCTCAGTATGTGCATCATCGCACACTCCATAGAGAGCCCTCGCTGCTGAGATGCGATTCATTGATTGCCCATTTAAGCGAATCGGAAACGAACGGCAAGAGAAAAAAACCTACTCACCCACAGTTGCGTCTGATCATGCAGTGGTGGGCTGCCCCTGCAGCTTCAAAGGACTGTGTGATTGCGCAACTATGGGTCAAATTCCTCTGGAGGGAATAGCCTTGCTCCCCCCCACCCAGTGTGACCACAACCTGATCTTGCTTGTTTGCTTTGTCCATCATCAGTTTATTGTATGTTGCCTTAGAATATATAAAATCATTGTATAAAAACAGATTAATTTCAAATTGGTTTACAGAAAAGAGGATATATAGTTATAATTAGTTGGAAATGAATTGGAAAAATTTGCACTGTATAATATTATTTCTATAAAGCAATCCCCCCTCACTTTTTTTTCTCTCTTTCCCCCCTTCTTTTTGTCATTTCTTTAGAACCCATATCCATCTATATCCCCAGGTCTTTATATCTCCTGCTTGTTAACCCTCTCCCTCCTCCCTTTCCTTATTTTATTTCTTTGTAGGTATTTTATTATTTTTGTTTTTGAAAAGATAAAAGGGAATAAAAGATGAAGGGGGAAAGTGTCCTAAAAAAATTAAGGGGGGAAAATGTAAAAGTTTGGTAATGAATTTCATAATTACAGCCAAAGTGACAACAGTGCTACTACAGAGATCAGCATATACCAGGGGAAAAGGAATGATTACAAAGAATACAGCAAATGATTTTAATAGATCACAACTTATGGATGGGATCACAACTTACAAATACATGGGGGAAAGGAAGAAATGACTGCAAATTAATTTTAGCAACAATTGGTCTCCTTTCATTGAATATTTGAATTAACATAATTATTCATTGGATGGAGGTATAAAGAAATAAAAATACTTTTAAATTTGTAATCATAAAAAGTAAAAAAAATGAGGCCCAGTTGCACCAGTGTTTAAACATAGTAATCTCAAACTCGTGGAGCAGAGGCAGGCATCCCCCATAGAGAAGTGTCACAAGGCTCAATAGAGCCCCCTTTCCTCTTCCCCTTGATCAGTGTGAATGCAGAAGTGCACCCACAGGTAGCAGGATGGGACATTGCGCTGAATGGGATGTCCTAGCATGTGTATTTCATATGCCAGTCCCCCTCTCTCACATGAAGCATCCTGACATCACCTTTTTTGCAATTGACATTTTGCATTTGACATCCCCCTTCCACTGCGCTGAATGGGTTGTCCTAGCATGTGTATTTCATATGCCAAGCATCCTGACATCACCTTTTTTGCAACTGACATTTTGCATTTGACATCCCCCTTCCATTTTTGCAATTTGACATTTTCAATATACTAATATATGTTTAATAACTTTGATGAGTTCTTTGGAACTTACAACTTAATGTAAAACCCTAAACAGAAGTCAGTGGGTTAAAAAAGTTACTACTCGTTTCAGGATAGATCAAGATGTGTAGCTGTGTTAGTCTGCCTGTAGTAGTAGAAAAGAGCAAGAATCGAGTAGCACCTTAAAGACTAAAAAAATTATGGCAGGGTATGAGCTTTCGTGAGTCACTGCTCACTTCTTCAGATACAGCTAGAATAACATTCATAGATTATTCAACTTTAGTGTGGTACACTGGGGGGAGAGTTTTAGAAAGAGGTGTGGTCTCTTTTTGGATTTTATTCCTGTGTTGATTGACTCTATCTCATTTGCTTCAGGTGTGTATCTGTCCTTCAAGCTAATTTAATTATCCTAACGTAGGCTAGCTGACAGGTGAACTTCCTTTGAGACTCAAAAGAGAGCTTCAGAGGAAATTATATGGGACATTGCCAGTACAATCCTCGGCAGAGTTACGCCAATCTAAGCTCATTAATGTAGACTGGAGTAATGCTGGATAGGGTTGCCTTGCGCATTAGCTATATCAGTTTCTGTTACACATGTTGTCCCTGATGATGGATGGATGGATGAAAGAAGAATCTTTATCCAAGAGATAATGCGATAATATTCCAAAGATAAAAAACTAAAATTAAATAGGGCAGGTTAAAAAGCAAATATATATGCTAGAGTCATGCATTATCAAGACAACATTTTAAAAAAATGAATCCCCCTCACCCACAGAAAACCGCACTGTAACAATCTAAATCGGTCTTCCCAGAAGTATGGCCCTTTTTATTCAATGGAGGCTTACTCCCATAGGTTTGCAACCCTAGACCTAAGTAATAGAAAATCCAGAATTTATGAGTCTGGAAATTATAGCTGCTTAGTCATGGAAGGCCACATTGTATCCAGTCGGCATAAGTCACAACAACAATGATGGTAAGATGTCTGGAAGAAAAGAACTAGACTCATGTTTTTAAAATGATTGAAAAATCCTCAGCAAAGGATTAGTGATGCAAGAAACTATGTTTCATTTTTCTTTTATTACAAAAATCTGCTTGATAAAAGTGCAACATGTTTTTATACTAACAGTGCAATCCTATGCAAGTTACTCCAGGCGAAGTCGATCCGCTTCAGGAAGGAATTTCTTTAGCCTCCCAGGTGACGCTTATCATTTGCTTTGTTATTTATATTCAACTTACTGTTTAATAATTCAGTTTTATGTTCTTGGAAAGGAAGGTCAAAGTTGTTTGCAAATTTATTTCTTTTAACTGAAATCTAGCAGATTTTTGTAATGTTACCAAATATACATGTAATGTCACATGTCCTTAATTTAAATGTCCATTAGATCTTATTCACAAGACAATCTTAGTGTGTATGCAGCATTTTATTTTTCTGTGTGGGGAAAATATATTTAGACTTCAGTCGTATTACATTGTGATGCAGAAGCAAAACAAAAATAGCACAGCTGGCAATGCTGAGCAACAATCAGAATCACATTGGAACAAAAAAGTTAGATTGTGTATATTTATAAGGAACAAAAGTAATAATGGAGAAAGAACCCTAGAAGCCAAATGAGAGAACCGAAGGAAGAATGGCCCTTGGCCAAACAGAAACACTAGTGAGAAAAGAAAGGTAAACAGTAAAAACACATGATGTCAGAAGGAAACGAAACACTGAAAACATAACAGGTTTCTTAGTATCTAGTTGGTCACTTCAAACTATTTCAAGATCAAATAGATTGTTGCAGTATTTTAGGATGAACTGGAAAGGAAGATGAAGTGCAGCGGGGGGGGGGGTAGGCCACTTCTCTTTAACACAGGAACACATTTATATGTCACTCCTCTTTTCTGGGAGCTGCGGTGGCTCAAGTGGTTAAGACGCTGAACTGCAGGCTGTGGAAGGTCAGTAGTTCAGCAGTTCGAGACCCAGGGGTGCCGCATGACGGATTGAGCTCCTGTCTCTAGTCCAGCTCCTGCCAACCTAGCAGTTCGAAAGCAAGAAATTGCAAGTAGATAAATAGGAGCCACTTCGGTGGGAAGGGAACAGCATTCCGTGCGCCTTGGTGTTTAGTCATGCTGGCCACATGACCACGGAAATGTCTTCGGACAGCGCTGGCTCTTCGGCTTTGAAACGGAGATGAGCACCGCAACCCTAGAGTCGGATTCGATTGGCTTTCGAGCAAGGGAACCTTTACCTTTACCTCTTTTCTAGCCCCTAGAGTAGGTAAATATTTTTATTTCTTTCCACCCCACTTTTCTCCCCACTGAGGACCCAAAGTAGCCTGCACATCATTCTTTCCTCCTCCATTTTATCCTCACAACAATCACACTGGGAGGAGGCCCATCAGGCTGAGCCCAAGGTCACCCAGCAGACTTTCATGGCACGGTGGGGATCTGAGCCTGGATTTCCCAGAGCCTTGTCTGACGCTAACCACTGCAAGTGCTGGCCATAGCATCGACAAACACTACTACATCAAGCGGTATAATTAATCATGCCCTGAAATGTTTGTGGTAGAGTATAGGAGAAAATATGGGTAAAAGTAGAATACTTGAAAGACATGAAGATTTTCCTGAGTATCTGGCAGGTTGCAAATATAGAAAGTTATAAGTTCCTGTTACATTTTAAGGTATAAATGTATACAATAAATTGCACAATACAGTACCATCAATACATAGTTAGAAACAAGTCCGAGTAGTCAAGGCTACTTTGAGGGATATTAGTATCCAAGCTTATAGCTGTTTATAATCGTTGACACCATTCTTCTATTTTTACAGTAATTTTGGTCAAAGAAAGAAGAAATGCCAATAGAAAAGTCTCTTCAAGCGTCTTGCAGACATTTTAATTTAACAGATCCTGCGGTCCACTCAAGACCTGGTAGTGATTGAAGACTGTCTGCCAGTAAATAACTTAATAGTCAGTCCAGACAAGACCGAAATGATGTTGGCCAGCAATCACTGGAACCACAGGTTAATGGAATGGAAGAAGCTGTCACATGGTTGCTTGCCCTTCTCTGGTTCATGCAGCTTTATTGTGCTCCTGGATCTGGAGATTCACCTGGAGATTCAGGTTGTGAGATGACATCCATCAATGTTTTTTTTAAAATCAAAAATCACTTGGTGAGAAGGCTTCAACACTTTCTTTCAATTCTGGCCTCAGGGGCTAGACTTATTACTGAGGGAAGCAATTATTAGACATTGGCTTTAAAAGCCTTCATGGGCTAAGGAAGCGATGGCCAATTATAGGCTGCTTTCCAATTTATCTTTTCTGGGATGGAACACCTCCAGGGGTTCCTGGATGGCACATCTGCCTTAGACGCATTT
This sequence comes from Gekko japonicus, assembly GCF_001447785.1. Classification (NCBI taxonomy): domain Eukaryota; kingdom Metazoa; phylum Chordata; class Lepidosauria; order Squamata; family Gekkonidae; genus Gekko; species Gekko japonicus. Next base: position 87,946 of record NW_015177125.1, read on the forward strand.
CAATCAGGCTTCATGCCTAGTTCTGCATCAGAGATGCCTTTAATTACACTGGTGAATAATCTTATCTTAAAGCTGAACAGGGGACAGTCATTCTTGTTGAATGACATTAATAAAGCTTACCATTTATACATTGGCTGGAATATGGAGTTTGTGTCAGAAGAGTAGCTCTTCAGTGGTTTAGGTCTTGCTTATCTGATCAAAGAGTTTCCACCAGAAAAGGAGAATTAACAGGGTGGAGTTTGTCCCGTGGAGGGCCTCAGGGTTCTTCTTTCGCCTATGCTCTTCTGTGTCAATATGAGGCTGCTGAATGGGATCGTCTGGCTCAGAATGGCTGGGTTCAGACTAATCATTTGCAGTGGCTAACCAACCTCCTCAATGTGTAGATGACACCCAGCTGTGTATTTTATTATCCAAGCCTTTGGATGCATCCAACTTGGTTCTGATGAAACAGTGCTTTGAGGCCATGGTCAGTTGGCTAAGGCAAAACAAGCTGAAGCTCAATCCAGACAAGACAGAGGAAATTGTAGTAAAAAAGGCAGATGCTTTGGAGAAACTGGATTCACTTGTGGTGGATGGACTGGAGTGTACATTTGCTGAACAGATTATGAGCTTGGTAGTACTCGTGGATCTAGCCATCCTGTTTGAAGAGCAGGTTGGTGTAGCAACCTCAATCGACTACATTTGATTTGCTAGCTCTCTTTTTTCTTAGCAGACCTGGCCACACTGATCTGTGCTTTTGCAGCCCTGACGTTGGATTATTGTCAGTGGCTAACCAAAAGGAACATCTCATCTATTTTAAAACAGCTACATTGGTTGCCAGTTTGTTTCTGAGTTCAATTCAAAGTGCTGGTTATGACCCTCTGTGGCCTAGGACCCACACATATTGAAAGGACTGTTTCTTCCCAAATGTCCCCATGCGCCAGCTGCAGTCCTCAAGCTGCCATCTGTTAGCAGTTCTCACGTTTAGAATGCTATTATAATAGTAATTACAACTGGCCTACAACAACTTCTTTTATTTTATCATTCTTATTTATTTATTTAGAAAATGTATATGCTATCTTTGCAAAGAGATGCTTGAAGCAGTTTACAGCTAAGATAATAAAACAAAACCACAAAAAACAAAGCCATTAAACAAGAAGAAGAAGAAGAGATTGGATTTATACCCCACCCTTCACTACCCAAAGGTGTCTCAGAGTGGCTTACAAACTCCTTTCCCTTCCCCTCCCCACAACAGACACCCTGTGAGGTGGGTGGGGCTGAGAGAACTCTGACACAAACTGCTCTTTTTCAAGGACAGCTGTGCCAGAGCTTGTGACTGACTCAAGGTCACATCAGCAGGTGCAAGTGGGAAATCAAACCCGGTTCTCCCAGATTAGAGTCCGCACACTTAACCCCTACACCAAACTGGTGTAGTTGAGGGAGGACATGATTGCTCTCTTGAAGTATTTGAAGGGCTGTCACTTAGAGGAGGGCAGGGAGCTGTTCCTGTTGGCAGCAGAGGACAGGACTCACAATAATGGGTTTAAATTAAGGGCAGGAAGGTATCAACTGGATAGTAGGGAAAACATTTTTACAGTAAGAGTCGAGCAACAGTGGAATCAGCTGCCTAGGGAGGTGGTGAGCTCCCCCTCACTGGAAGTCTTTAAGCAGAGGCTGGACAAACACTTGTCAGGGATGCTCTAGGCTGATCCTGCATTGAGCAGGGAGTTGGACTAGATGGCCTGTATGGCCCCTTCCAACTCTGTGATTCTGATTCTATGGTAGCAGCCAGTTTTTCACAGGGAGCAGAAAGTAGGGGTTTGCCATTTACACCCATCCTTTCTGCTCCCTGCAAGGGTTTAAATTGTTTGGAGCCATTTAAACCAAACAGCTGCTTTCTACTCCCTGTAAAAAGCCATGGGGAGCAGAAAACAATGGTTTAAATGGCTCCAAACCATTTAAATCCAACAACTGAGCTGTCTTTCTTGAAGAGCAGAAACCAGGGGTTAGTTCCTGCAGGAGCGCACAGGAACAGAGCTCCGGCAGTAAAGAGCCCAGGGGGCGGGCACATGCAACAAGCCCCACCCCCTTCTCCCAGCAGCCCTCAGTCAGAGCAAGAAGCAGCCAGGTAAGTTGCAGACCCTACCCCCCCCAGCTCCCCAGCCCAAAACAGTCCAGTGGCACCTTTAAGACTAAGTTTTATTCAGGTACAAGCTCTCCCTCCTCTGCGAGGACAGATCTGCACGTTCCCCCCCCCCGCCCAATAGCTACGAATCCAAAACAATCCAGTGGAGCCTGAGCGGTGGGTGTTGCCTTCTGACACACTTCTGGTGATGTCAGGGGGTGTGGCATATGCAAATAAGTTATGCTAATGAGTTGTGCTAATAAGCTCCTGCACCTCTTTTTCTACGAAATGACCCCTGGGTAAACCTGTTCTGCTTTCTGCTCTTCAGGAACTGCCATGAACTGCATCACGATTCATGGAAGTTCGTGGCAGTTCTTCAGTTCACCAAAACCAGCTGGTTCATGCCCATTCCTAGTTAAGATTCCTAAGAGGACGTACTTAACATTGTTTTCCATGACATGGGAGGAAGACTAGGTCTTTGCTTAATAACATAACGACTTGGCTATAACTGGTCTAAGTACTGTAACAATAAACTGAACTTGGCGGATTCTTAAAATAAATGGAAAGTGTCAAGAATACGGCAATTGAATCAGACAGACATATACTTATTTGCATAGTTCCGTTAGGGTGTATTCCCAACTTCATACATTGTCAGAAGCCCACAATAACAAACTGACAGTTTTCATGTTGTGTATCTGAAGCTGGTGTCTTGAGTAGATATCTAAACACAGGATGAGGGGTATCAGAAGGAAATCTTAGTGGCTACTGACTTGATGGTCTGGTTCTCACAAACAAGAGTTAAGTTTCCTACACATTTCTGTATTTGGATATACAATTGTGTGGGAAGCTGATGTATGACCACAGTTGGTGATACACTTAGACAGAGGAGGTTTACGTATATATCCCTGCTCGATCCACTTTCACTGGATGACTTTGGTCAAGTTACGAGTTTGTAAGCCTCTCTGAGACTCCAAGTGAAGGGCGGGGTATAAATCCAATCTTTTCTTCTTCTTCTCTTCTCCAGATTAAACATTCCCAAATCACTCAGCCTTTCCTCATAGGGCTTGATCTCCAGGCCCCCAATCATCCTTATCCATCTCCTCTGCATCCACTCCATTCTGTCCACATCCTTTTTGAAGTGAGGCCTCCTGAACTGCACACGATACTCCAGGTGCAGCCTGACCAATGCGGTGTACAGCAGAACTATGACATCTTGCAGTTTGGATGTTGTGCCTCTATTGATACACCCCAAGATTGCATTAGCCTTTTTTGTTGCTGCATCACACTGGCTGCTCATATTTAACTTTCTGTCCACCCATACCCCAAGATCTTGTTCACACACACTGCTACTCAAAAGTGTATCTCCCATCCAGTATGTGTGTTCCTCATTTTTGTTACCCAGATGCAGAACCTGGCACATCCTTGTTAAATTGCATCTTGTCCACATCTGACCACTTTTCCAGTGTGTTCAGATCTTGTTAAATTCTATATCTTCTGATGTGTTCGCTGCTCCTCCCAATTTGGTGTCATCAGCAGATTTAATTAGCCCCTCCACACCTTCATCCAGATCATTTATATAAATATTGTAAGTTACTGGACCCAGAACCGAGCCCTATGGCACCCCACTGGATGCCTCCCTCCATTCAGATGAAATGCCATTGACAACTACTCTCTGAGTGCATTTCTACAACCAGTTCACTATCCACCTAACCAGTGTTCCCTCTAAGCTGAGTTAGTGTGAGCTAGCTCATAGTTTTTTAGCCTCCGGCTCACACATTTTTGTCTCAGCTCAGGCAGAATGATTCCAGAGCAAACTAATTTATGCAGTAGCCAAATCTCTCGCTTACAACTTTAATGCCAGTAGCTCGCAAAGTAGAATTTTTGCTCACAACTCCGCAGCTTAGAGGGATCATTGCACCTAACTATCCTACAGTCCAGTCCACAGTCCTTTAGTTTACCCATCAGAACATCACGGGGAACCTTGTCAAAAGTTTTACTGAAATCCAGGTAAACAACATCAACAGCATTCCCTTGATCCAGTAAACTCGTCACTCAATCAAAGAAGGAAATGAGGTTGGTCTGGCAGGACCCGCTGGGGACAAATCTGTGCTGACTTAATCAGATCACCAAGTTGTCCTTTATCTGCTCCAGTATCTTCTCTGGGGCAGAGGTAAGACTGACTGGCCTGTAGTTTCCTGGGTCATCCTTCCTCCCTTTTTTGAAAATTGGGATAACATCTGCCCTCCTCCAGTCTTGTGGCACATCTCCTGTCCTCCAAGAGGTCTGGAAGATGATGGACAAAGGCTCTGCAAGCTCTCTAGAAAGTTCTTTGAGCACTATTGGGTGCATACCATCTGGCCCAGAGGATTTACACTCATTCAGTGCAGCCAGGTGCTTCTCAATGACATCTCTGTCCATGTCAATCAGCAGCCTGGATGCCGTGCCTTGCCTACTACCATCTCTAGGTGAGCCAGTTCTCTTCTTTCTGCTTTCTCTCTGTTTTCTGTCAGTTTCTCCATTTTCACCCAATAGTAGGTTGGGTGGTAACCACTTTGGTTATAACCACTAGATTAGGTTATAACCACTTAGGTGATAACCACTTAGGGCAACAGTGGGAGGGCTTATAGTGTCCTGGCCCCACTGCTGGACCTCCTGATGGCACCTGGTATTTTTGGCCACTGTGTGACAGAGTGTTGGACTGGATGGGCCATTGGCCTGATCCAGCATTGGCTTCTCTTATGTTCTTACGGCAACCACTAAATAACATCTAGACTGACCTGCTGAGAAGGTATCCTTCTAGCATAGTACTAGAATAATAATGAAGTGACAGGGTAGATGTTGTAAAATAGACAAAAAGTGTTTAATACTTAGACTATTAATGGATCTTGCTCTATTGGAAAGAAGAGATTTCTTTGCCTTAAAAAAAACCTTTATTACTAAGGGTAAAGGGTTCATGGGATTACTACAAATTAACATAACACTAAGAGCTACATTTCTAAGCTGCCTATAGTCAAACCTAGCACACAGATAATGGAGAATC
>NW_015177125.1:93601-112139 GCF_001447785.1 Gekko japonicus
AGTTAACCCTATAATGACTGAATCATCAGACCTTGTAACACATACATTTCCAACAGTAGAAACCCTAGACCAGGGGTGTCGAACTCATGGAGGGCCACATTTGACATAAATGGGACTTTGTCAGGCCAGGCCATGTGTGCCATAAAATGTAATGCCAAGTAGCAGAGATATAAATTTTATAAAGGACGCAAACACAAAGATTTTTTTTTACTTAAAATAAAAGCATGCCTGAAACATTAGCATTCTTGCAATATTTTGTTTATTAAATAGTCTCTGATAACTGACACTTCTTGCTCTGAATTATTGCATCAAAATGTCTGTGCTGTATCAATCGGGGAGAGGGAGGAGCCTCAGCCCAGTGCAGGGAGCAGAAACTTGCCTATCTATCTCTCCTGAGCAAATGAGAGAGTGTGGGAAAGCAAGCTATGATGCAGCAGCAGAACTGGAGGAAGAAGCAGGAGACAGCCAGTCCCTTTTTGACCTGATAGAAGCCCTCTGGGGGCCTGATCCAGCCCCCAGGCCGCATGTTTGACACCCGTGCCCTAGACAATACCTTATAACCAATGCTCCCTCTAATCTGTGGAGTCTTGTAAGCAAAAATTCTACTTTGTAAGCTACTGGCATTAAAATTGTGAGCAAGTGATTTGGCTACTGCATAAATTAGTTTGCTCTGAAACCATCCTTCCTGAGCTAAGACAAAAATGTGTGAGCTGGAGGCTAAAAAATTGTGAGCTAGCTCACACTAACTCAACTTAGAGGGAACACTGCTCTTAACCAGCTAAATCGTGCCTGAGCATTCTAGCCCACAGAGAAGAAATCGAGAGAAATATCCCAGAGAAATAGATTGTTTAAAACAAAGCCCCCCCAAATTTCTTTATTTTTAAAAGGTTTATTATAAAAGAGAGGGGAAAAGGGGAGGGGAATGGTGGATGGATTAAAAAAAGGAGTGGGAAATGGGTAGAACGGGGGGAAATCAAATAAGAATATGGCACAGAGCACTCTGAAATAAAAATCAATGTAGTTAAACAAATTGAATTAAGTACACTTTACCTAGGCTGTAGCAGATTCTTTAAAACATGTGCAGAGTTCCTTGTAGTAAAAAAGATGTTGGGGGATTCCTTCATCCCTGCCCAACCTCCTGTGGACTCCAGTTTCTGCCAAAGACTGAAGATGAGAAAATCCCAAATGTCCAGAGATTTATGGTCAATGGAATTAGATCCTCTGTAAGAGTGTTGAGCTGATTTAGCCAATGCCAGGCAAAGCTCCATCTATGATGTCAGAGGCTACTGTTACCAATCAGAGGCTTATAAAATGATAGTCCCATGACCTCAAGCACCTGGTAATGGCAACTGAACTTCCATGACAAATAGGCGGTCCAGCCAAAACTGGATTGTCCTTTGTCCAAAAAGAATGATCTCTGGCAGGATGGTCTAATATGGAATGGAGATGAATGAGGTATTCTACTGTGAGTTCCAGGTGTCCAAGATCCCAGATGCACTAAGTGGCACTTGAGCCCTAGTAAGGTTTTATGTTTCTGTCACAAGGCCATGGTGAGAATTAGACATATTGATTCTTTTTCAAATTGAGCCTGTGGGGAAAATTTACCTAGCACTAATTAGGAGATGCAACTTAAACTGTAAGAACATAAGAGACACCAATGTTGGATCAGGCCAAAGGCCCATCCAGTCCAACCTCTGTATCCCACAGTGGCCAGAAATACCAGTGCCATCAGGAGGTCCACCAGTGGGGCCAGGACATTAGAAGCCCTCCCACTGTTGACCCCCCCCAAGCACCAAGATGACAGAGCATCACTTGCCCCAGAGCCCCTATCTATACCTTGTGGCTAATAGCCACTGATGGACCTCTGCTCCATATGCTTATCTAATTCCCTTTTGAAGTCGTCCATGCTTGTAGCCGCCACCACTTCCTGTGGCAGTGAATTCCAAGTGTTAATCACTCTTTGGGTGAAGAAGTACTTCCTTTTATCCGTTCTAACCCGACCACTCAGCAATTTCATGGAGTGCCCACGAGTTCTTGTATTGTGAGAAAGGGAGAAAAGTACCTCTTTCTCTACCTGCTCTTTCCCATGCATAATCTTATAAAACCTGTATTTTGTTTGTAACTGAAACAACTTGAAGGGAGGTAAGGAATCACTGTATATTAGTGAGAGGGAAGTGGGGGGAGTGTTATCACCTGAGGGTTGCTTGTTTATGTATTTAAGACATTTTTGTGCCACCTTTCCATCCAATCAGGGTCCACAAGGCAGAAAATATAAAAAACATTAAAACATTTAAAAATACTGTTAAAATTATAAAATCCAATTAATAACACAAAAACAAATAACACAAGATGGAGGGCCAGTAACAGTTATTGGGGTTACGCCGGACAAAACAAAAAAGTCTTCATATGTTGGTGAAAGACACTGATCGAGGGAGACAGAGGAATCTCCCACGGGAGGTATTTCCAATGTTTTGGTGCCCAGATGGAGAAGGCCCTTTCTTGAGTTGCTCCCCATCTCACTTCAGATGAGGTGGGGGCAACCAAACCAAGGTCTCCAAGGATGACCGGAGTGAGTGTGTTTGTTTGTGTGCTACCACACTATAATGTGACATAATGTCTGAAATCCCCTTCTTTCTTTTCTCTTCTACTCTCCCGTTCCCACACTCTATCTTTCCCCTTAAAAAATAAAAAAAACAAACTAATGATGGTTTATTGACCTGAGGATTATTTTGGTCTAAACCAACACAAGAACAGACTGAGAACTAGTGGGGGGAGACCTTTGGGACATTTTTGGAAAACAGAGGTTGGAAGAGGGCAGTTGAAAAAGAGCCAAGATAAGACAGAGAAATAAAGCAGAGGAGAAAATCCTGAGAAAAATGTCAAAAGTAGAGAGAAGCAGAAAATGACAGCTTGAAGATGACAGCGTGTCAGCTGACCAGCCCCCCACATAAGGAGATTCAGAGACATTTTCTTATATTTTAGTGTTGAGGGCCTGGTAATTTGTGGATTTGCTATAAGATCACATGACCTTAGCTTGTTCCAGACTATCACTACAGCAAGACAAAGACAAGATGTTTTAGTTGCTATTTATATTTAAAGTTGTTTTAAGCCATTCCTCATTCAGTTAGTCTATATCTGTAAACCCAGAAACAGCGAGAGAGAATGGATTGAGGGCCACAACAATACCCTTCTAATAAATAGGGTGTCTGAAATAATGGAACAGGAAATGTAATCATAATAAAAGTATTCCAAGTTTTAATATTGCTAATTTTAATTTTTAAAACTTTCCATGTTACTTATGTATTCAGTATAAGGGTAGTATAGTATAACGTAATAAAATAGTTATACAAGCCTTGCTCATAATATGTTACCAAGTCATCACCCCCAGGCCGGTTTTCTTCGTCTCATCCTAAAGGACACGACATCCAACCCTTGGTTGTCCCTTCTTGCGGGTAAACACAAGACATTGGGAGTTCCGATTTCCTCACCTACTGAAGAGCTGTTGCCCTCCCAGCTCGAGAAAACCTTGAAGAAACTCAAACAGTTGGATTGGGCTAGCACCGTGGCCAGGGCCAGACGCACCTGTTCTCCTTTGGCTCTGGGGTTGCCCCCTCCAGAGAGATTTCTGGATTTTCATTCATCGCTACCAATTCCATCCCACCGTCGCGCCTTTATGCTGGCCCGCTTAAATGCATTTCCAACGATGGTAACGCTGGGCAGATTTAGAGGCTTACCTTACTCAGATCGCCTCTGTTTGTGCAACTCTGGCGAAATTGAAACTTTAAACCATCTGATGTTTCGCTGTCCCCATTGGACTCAAGATAGAGGGATATATATCATTCCTATTCTTACGAAGATGAATCTTCCCTTGCAACCTTGGGTGCTTTCAGTATTGTTGTCTGATTCAAATGCCGATGGACTGATAACAGCTAACGTGGCACGGTTTCTGGCTAAGGTTGCTGCTCTCAAGAAACACTGAAAGCTTTATCATCTCTGCAAACACTTGTACCGATTTTAATCTTTGGAGGATTTTAGTTAGTTGGCTCCGCCCCAAGTGTAGTTAGGTTCTTTTAATTCTCTGGGCTATGCCTGGGTTTTATATGTCTACTGATTGTGACTATGTACTTGTCATATTTTATGTCAATTTTATGTACCTATTTTACCCCTTTTGCATTCTCTGTAGGTCAAGACTTCGGTCATATAGACCCATAATAAATTGAAATTGAAATTATTCTGATCTCTTGTCCTGTTGTGAAGCACTTATATCATACCCAGCAGTGTCATATTTTGGCTGCTGGTACATAGAACACAGCCCAGCTGGAAAATGATGGAATCATCTAGTCCAGATGTCATTCATTCATCTCTCTACAATAGCATTAGCATCACTGTGTGGTGGTCAGCAAGAAAAGCCAATCATTGTACTACCCTTGAAAATGTTTCTCTGTTACATGGGAGTGCATCTAAAACAGCTCACACAGAAGGTTCCATTTTGGTCAGACATCATTACATGCCAGTTTTAATTATAAGAAAATCAAATCTGGAGTTATGCTGTGGGTAAGAATTCAGTCACCATCATTTTATAGAAGCAATGACAGACCCAGGGCCGGCTCGAGGTGTTTCTGCGCCCTAGGCGAGGCTGCCTTGTGACACCCCCTCAGTGCAGATGCCAACCTCCTGGTGGGGCCTGTAGACCTCCCAGATCCTTAAAAACTGTGCAAGCAGTTCATAAAGTCTGGGGTACTGTGCCTCTTGCCCTGACCAGAATACCCCAGGCTAGCCTGATCTTGTTAAATCTTGGAAGCTAAGCAGGATTGGCCCTGGCAAGTATTTGGATGGGAGACCTCCAAGGAATGCCAGGGTCATGATGTGGAGGCAGGAAATGGAAAATCACCTCTAACTCTTGCTTTGAAAACCCTACAGAGTCACCATTAGTCCACTACCACCACTGTGCCTTTTAAAATCCTGCACCTTTCAGTTCCATCAAAATTGCTACAGTTTAATTTTATATAAAAGTGCAATGCAGCCCAGTATATCCCTGCCTAACTTACATTACACCATGAAGTCTTGTCCAGTCCTAGGAGAGGAGAATGATGTAAGCTGATTTGGGTCCTCACTGTGCAAAAGGTGGTAAATAAATTAATATGAGAAACAATCACTATCTGTTTCCAAACAATGCTTTGGAAATACACAACTATGGCCCCGGTCAAACGGGAGGTTTTGGGCCAGAAGATGGACGGATCAGGAATGCAGCAAACGGGCGCGATCTCACTGCAACATCTGGGAATTGGCTTGCACCCGTCCCCGATCCGTCCCTTTAGGCCTAAAATGTGCACTAAAAATAAACCTAGTAAAAGGTAGAACCAACCTGACACGCCGCATCAAGAGCGGCCGTCGGATCACCGGCGCACTCGTCTGCAGGAGCAATCGAGGCTCCCAGCCGAACTGTGCATGCGCACACATGCGCAGCCAGCTGCCTCGTGCTCTCATCCGTGGCTTTCCCCCAGGCATCTGATCGTGCCGGGGAGCAACTGCGCAGCGGCTCAGGAGATCTGTGTGATCCCACCACCACGTGTCTCTTTTGGTATGGCTTTCAAAAGCCGCACTTTGCCCGCAGCAATTTCCCCCCGTGTGGCAGGGGCCTATGTGTCCCAAACAATATCCTTACCCACAGCCCAAAGTTTTTCCAACATCAAAAATACCTGAAAATTACAGTTCTTTCACAGATCTTGATATCGCAGTCTACTGCACAAATCTGACCTAGCAATAGAAGACAGTTTTGTATTACAAATGGAAAATAGACCAGTATTTCATTACAACACAGGTTTCCAACTTATGTCCTCATTCAGTGGCAAGTTTTTAAAGGATCTGCATTTTTCCCATTAAAGGGCTAAAAACAGTGTCTCCCTCCCTGTGTGATCTGGATCCAAATCAGTGTCTGCTAGGCCTGTAATTTATCTTTTTTAAATGATTGGAGATGCATCATCCTCATCATGTCTGTTTAAGCCTTTATAGGCTGGGGAAATATCTTAATGCAATAGCACTGCAGCCCCAAACAAAGTTCTGCCTTTTAAAACCCATTGACTTCAACAGTCTTAGAAGGGTATAATTCTGCTTGCACTCTACATGTTATAAAGCACAGCCACTCAAGACATGATTAGCAGAACCACAGGGTGATATCACATTTCAACTTAAGCCATACAAAGTTATTTACATGTGACTGGTTTTGCAACAATGTTGATATACATTAGGATGTCAGTCCACCCCATTTTGAGCAGTGCTATATAAATAGGTAGCACCTATAACCAGATACAAAGGCAAATTCCAACAAACATTTGCATATTCATCTGATTTAGACCCATGGCTCCCCATCCAACAAGTAATGCAAGTGTGTTTGTGGGAGCAGGGCCGGCTCACCTGCTAGGCGAACTAGGTGCTCACCTAGGGCGCGCCGGCCCTCAGGGGCGCCAAACTGCGCCCTGCCCCCCCAAAAAAAAACCCTGCCGCCCTAACCGGGCACCCACCCCTCTTGCGCTCTCTCTCGATGTGGCAACGGAGGGAAGCAGGGGAGGGAGGAAGAAAGGAAGGCGGCGAGGAAGCAGAGGGTGCCGTGGGGGCGGGGGCGGGGGGCTCCTCTTTCTCCTCCTCGGCACGGCTCAGCGCAGTCCCAGCAGCATGGAAGCCGCTGCAGCAGCCGCCCATCATGGGTCCCTGCCCTCCCCCCAGCTGGAGGCACTGCCCAGGTCTTTTTCAGGCCATCCAGAGCCACCCCTGACCCCACGGCAATGTGCGGTGTGCTCCCGAGTTGCCCAAAGCTTACAAAATCCTGGCACAGGGGGGCCCACGTCAGGGGAGGGAGGGCAGCTCTCAGTTGTGCCCCCCAGAAACTGGGGGGGTGGCGGGGCACGGTTGCGCGAACCTGCCTGCAGGGAGCCGAGCTGAGAAGCGAAAGCCCTGCCGGCACCCCAGGAGGAGGCGCGGCGCAGCCTGTCCCGCCGCTGAGCCCACGGGGAACGCAGGCAGGCGGCCTGGCCCCTTCTTTTCTTCGATGGGCCCGGCGGCGGCTCTGTTTGGCTTCTCCCGGAAAGGGCTTGGGGGTCACTGGGGCCGTTTCCCCTTCGAAGCAAGTTCCTCCTCTCTGGTCCGGACCCGCCACGAGGATGCTGCGGCGCCCATTCCCTGGGAAAGTTCATTGACGGAAGGGGAATCAATTCCGGTAGACCACCTCGCTTCTGCTGGGTCGCACACCTGACCCCCTTGGGGGAGGCCCTCCGCCTCGTCTCCCTCCCCCAAGGGGACAACCGGACAGTCAGAAATGGGGGGTGGGGGGCTCAGAAAGGGGCCCTGTTTTGTCCACGTGGCCAGGCTCCCCCGGGGGAAATCCCAGCCTGCTGTTCCACTCATTAGCTGCCGCCCGGTGCCCCACCCCCTGGCAAGAGTGCTTGGGTCTGTGAGCTGCAGCAGTGGCAGGGCTGAAACACACAGCTGGCCGATGTCTCCCCTGAGCCATGCCGCCGCCCGGGCAGCTCCACCCCTCCGTGCCCCTCCCCCCCGAGCCAGACCCGCGCCGCAGCTCACCCGTCCTCCCCCTCTCCCCTGGGGGGGGGAGGCGGCAGCAAAAGGGTATCCAGGCTCCACCGGGAGGTTGGCATCTGCGCCTGCCTAGGGCACAGAAGCACCTCAAGCCGGCCCTGTGTGGGAGTCTGAAATAGGAAAAGACACTGCCAATTTCAAACAATTTGGAGCAACATGAGTTTTACCTAAATCTGATTTCACAAATGTTTTGTTGAATTCATGAATCCATTATGCTGAACTCATCCAATTCCATTGTCTGGGCAGAGGATCTTCATTGAAAACCAGCAATGTGCAGTGACTAGAGTGTTGAACCGGCCTGTGGAGAAGCCCATACCATGATTCCTGTTCTGTTCTGAAGCTTTCTGAGTGGCTTTGGGCAAATTATGGGGCTGTGGTGGCCTAAAGGTTAAGACACTAAGATGCAGACCAGAAGGTCTGTAGTTCAGCAGTTCAAGACCCTAGTGCCACGTGACAGAGTGAGCTCCCGTCTCTACCGTGTTTCCCTGAAAATAAGACACTGTCTTATATTTATTTTTTCTCAAGAAGACACACTAAGGCTTATACCACAAATGCATAGAAATCCTGCTAGGGCTTATTTTTGGGGTAGGTCTTATTTTTGGGGAAACAGGGTAGTTCCAGCTCCTGCCAACCTAGCAGTTCGAAAGAAAGAAATTGCAAGTAGATAAATAGGTACCACTTTGGTGGGAAGGCAACAGTGTTCCCTGTGCCTCAATGTTTAGTCACGCCAGCCACATGACTACGGAAACGTCTTTGGACAGCGCTTGGAAATGGAGTTGAGCACTGCCCCCTAGAGTTGGATTTGAGTAACTTTCAAGCAAGGGAAACCTTCACCTTTACTTTGGGCAAGTCACTACATCTCACTACTTTATAGGGTTACAGGACTAAAATGTCACTCTGAGCTAGGGATGCTGCAGATTTCACTGTGAACACAATCAGCTTTCAAACATAACATGTTCAAAGGTGGCAATGGGATGTGAGCCAATCACTTTGTTTGCTCAGTTCATGCCAAGCACCTGTGAATGTCTGGTGAACCAGTTTCCCAAAACTGTACATGCATAACCACAGGTTTAAACTAATTGTCAGCTATTAGCATCACTAATGACTACTTAGAGAAACAATGACAGGTAGGATTTTATTGAAGCACAGCATTTATTGATGACTAATTTAAATCATATGTGAGTGATCTAATTGTCTGTCTAAAAATTTGCCCGCTCAGTAGTCCAGTTATGCACAAAAGCATGTGAAGTAGTAGAACTTAAATCAGGCTACATGAGAACGCACATGCACAAAAAGCCAATTGCACAGTACTGAATGTCTAGGAAGGAATACAGAGAAGCAACCTGACAAACACCCATTAATAAATCATAATCAGTGAACAGGATGTGAGCCAAATTCAGTGAAGCACCCCTACTCTAAGCTTTTTGGAAGAAGCATGGAATATAAATATAAAAAGAATTAAAGAACAAAATTGGGCAGAGGCACTGCCAGGTTCTTGAAAAAAGCAATTCACAAATGTAGTGTCACAACCAGAAATATCTAAGGCTTGGACATAATACAGCTAACAATGCAATTCTAAGCAGGTCTGGTCAGAACTATCCTGGTCTACACAGTGGGGCTTATTCCCAGGGAAGTGTTTTAGGATGGCACTGCAAGGGGCTCTTTAAAAGATGTATATTAAATGACAGAATGAGTTTATAGAACTCACTGCACAGAGTGATGATGGCTAAAGTAATTAATGTCTTAGTTAATGTCATAGATAATGTCTGTGAAATGTTAGAGAGTTTCATCACTTGTTTATTGGATACATTATACCATTGTATTGGTTCTCTGATTTCATAATCTGCTTTTTTTATATCGCACTACTCTTTTTTTATATCGCCAGTTTGGTGTAGTGGTTAAGTGTGCGGACTCTAATCTGGAAGAACCGGGTTTGATTCCCCCCTCCTCCACTTGCACCTGCTGATGTGACCTTGGGTCAGTCACAAGCTCTGGCACAGCTGTCCTTGAAAAAGAGCAGTTTGTGTCAGAGTTCTCTCAGCTCCACCTACCTCACAGGGTGTCTGTTGTGGGGAGGGGAAGGGAAAGGAGTTTGTAAGCCGCTCTGAGACACCTTTGGGTAGTGAAAAGTGGGGTATAAATCCAATCTCTTCTCTTCTTCTTCTTCTCTAATTTGCCATCCTGTTTTATCACATTGTTGACAGTGTATATTATACTGCTGTGATTGCATTGCTTTAATTGTTTAATCTGCCTTGAGTGAGAAAGTGAACTGCATATGAAACACTTTTTTAAAAAATAGATCGCTCTAAAAGGGAAGCAGACACACTTAAGTGGGGGATAGTGTCAGATACAAAACTGCACTTGTGGCTGCTTGACCTCATCCCCAGGGCTGTTCATACGCTAAGGCAGGGCTCTGGCCCTGTTGGTTTCATATCCAGCGTTGAACAGACCAAGAGTTCCAGGCAATGATCTCTTTGAAACAAAGTAAATCTTTATTAAAGCCAGATTTAGGTTGGTAGCTGTCTTCGTTTGAAGCAGCAGAACAATGTCTGAGTCCAGTTCTTTTATTAAAGTCAGTTATGCATCCTAAACTAACTTCATTCACACTTGAGTCCAGTGGCACCTTTAAGACCAACAAAGTTTTATTCAAGGTATAAGGTTACATGTGCAAGCATACTTCTTTAGATACTGTGTGCATGCACACAAAAACTTATACCTTGAACAAAACTTTGTTGGTCTTAAAGGTGCCACTGGACTCAAACTTTGTTCTGCTGCTTCAGACCAACACAGCTACGCACCTGAATTCATGACACTTGCCACTTATCCCAAGTTACATTGGCCAAACCTGAAGTGGTACCCAAGTCTACTGTGCAGACTGCTCAAGCAGGAGAGTTCTGATTATGATGGAATTTAGAACACTGCCTGGGCCCATTTTTGCTTCATAGGGCTGATTATATCATGGTATATTTGCCCTTCTCTGTTTTTTCTTCACCTACTTAACCTTTCCCCCCTTACTCTCCAAAATGTGGGTGTGCCCAGTTCTTGCTCAGTAGCTGATGTTTCTTGTTGACATCTCTGTTGCCCTTTTCCCAGGCTCATCAGATCCACCCATCCTTGGTTGTTTCAGGGCTGTTTCTGCTCATCTTGCCGTGCTGGCTGGACGGGGAAAGAAGAAGCTGACAGCACAGTTAGCAGCACTTCACATGTGCGATTTGGGAATGGAACAATCTCTTCCAGGGCCAGGGTGGTCTTCAGCTGCCCTATGCAATATGTCTGCTACACACACACACACACACACACCTGTTTCCCACAGATAGCGGCAGGAATTTCTTAAGAGATTATTAGTACTAAATTGCTGAACACAGAGAAAGTTTCAAGGACTGTTGCAACTGCAAGTCAGCTTTTTCTTGGTCCTGCAGGTTTAAAAGCAGACATATAAGCAATTAATGAAACATAACCTATTAGGAACCAGGGTTAGACATGGAATCTATATTCCATGTCTCATATTTGGTCCATCAGTTTCTATTAGCCAGAATGGCTGAACTTCCATGATCACAGAGAGTCTCCTTCTGAAGGCCAGTTGTTGTAGGCCAGTTGTAATTACTATTATCATCAAACTGTTCTTACATAACATAAATCACCTTTGACAAAGTGAGCTTTGACTCACGAAAGCTTTTACCTGGGAAAGTTTTGTTGGTCTTTGAGATACTGCTGGACTTACATTTCAATCCCAGTGATAGAATTGCATTAATTAAAGTAAAGGATTCGTCACACATTATTACTACCCAAAAGACTGGTTGCTGGTTAAAAAGAAAATGCATGTGTATAACACCAAAGTGCCTCTTTGGCCATAATTTATGAAGCCTCCTTGAATCAAGTCCCTTGTCTGTGGATTTGTAGCTCAAAAATACTTGCGTCATTGTGTACTGATTACAAAATCCACATTTTTTTCTCTTTTTATATGGAGAATAATTGGAATAATCCCCATGTTATGCAAATGGACTTTCTGTCTCCAATTCAGTTAGTGGTCAATGTATCCATGGCAAAGTTTATCAGCCTTCACCACACATTCCAATAAAATACACCACATACTAGGAAACAGGAAATGACTGTGGAGTCTTAAATATTATTTGGTGGTAATTTAGTACTGGAAAAACCCAGTTTCTTAAAATTATGAATGCATATGAATGCTTTGATGGGGTGCTAAGGATTAGAATACACAGTCTACAAATTATCTGTATCTTAATCTCCTGAAAGTAAGTTGGTTAATTTAATAACCCCAAATGTAGTATTTGTTGTATTAGTTGCAGATATTTTGTTGTTAATTTAATGTTTATGTTTTGTTGTGTATTGTGTAATGGAGGGCTGTGATTTAAATGACAGTGTAATGTGTTTTTGCACCTTAACATTTTTATTGAACGTATTTTTGATTGTTGTGAATTATCGTATAGAAAATCAATAAATTTAAAAAAGGATTAGATTAGATTTTATATGCTCTTGTTCCAGAACCTCTAACGTGTATAAACAGACAAATAATACTTACCACCCCATTGGTCTGATAATGTGTTATGTGATCTCCTCATGTCTTATGATGTTGTGTCTTGTCCAAATACATTCACAAACTTCATACACAGTTCCTGGTATTAGCAGAAGACACAAAAATGTAGTCATTCCTAGATAGTTGAAAGAATCCAGATGTTTTCATTTTTATCCCAGGCATTGGAATGTATTTGTTTTATTTTTCTGAAGGA
Source organism: Gekko japonicus (assembly GCF_001447785.1). Lineage (NCBI taxonomy): Eukaryota > Metazoa > Chordata > Lepidosauria > Squamata > Gekkonidae > Gekko > Gekko japonicus. Next base: position 105,943 of record NW_015177125.1, read on the forward strand.
ACTAGTCAAAAAAATTATTCTATGTATACATACATACATACATATGTGTGTGTGTGTATAGGCACACACACATGTGTGTATACAAACATATGTATGCATGTATGTGTGTGTGTGTTTCCATTTCCTCCCTTGGGAAATAATGGTAATGCCCACATTCTAGAGAAATATATGTGTTGTCACATGCAGTCAGTCATACAAATTATAATCTTAAAAATGCAAGAGTTATTACAGAGGACCTCAGTTGCATTCCAAACGCACTACTCCCAAAAAAAAAAAAAAGGGCTGAGTGTCAAACAGCACAAAACACATTTTCCAGGTTCCTTTTGCTATTCTGCACAGTAACTCTTGACATTAATTCAACTATTGTTATAGTTCAAAATTCTCTGGATGGGCAGAGCTGGTTATTGTCATATATAAACTGAAAGAAAAAAAACAAATATTTCTGGAAGAAAGTCAAAGAGGTATTTCAAATGCTTTGGTTTAAGACAAAGCCTTCGTTGTTTCATAGTAAAGCACATATACTTTGGGAAATAAATTCATACCTTTCTTATGCCATAAACAATATTTCTTCTGTGTGAACTTGAAAGGCCCAACCATCACTCATCAAATACTTACTGATTCACAAATATGACTAGTTACTAAACCAGGAGGAGGACATGCGAGTGTTTGTTTGAACTCTAACCAGGACCGGCTCCAGGGTTTTTTGCACACTAGGCCAAGCTACATTCTGCCCCCCCCATGCACCCACCAATTTTCAAACGTAAATGCATTTTAGGAGAAGCTAGACATCTTATATTTTACACACGTGTGGCCCAAAGTACCCCTAATTTCTAGAGGCACCTGATTTATAGAAACATTTGAAAGGGAGACTTTTTCATGACTCTCTAGCCACAAGCCTTCCAAAGCTTAAGGCAATTTCCGATCATCGAGAAACCTGGAACCATTTCTTTAATTAAAAAAAAAAAACCACCCAAAAAGCAAAAAGATGCAAATGACTCCTTATCTTAACTTGGCACTCAGCTTCCCCACTATAAATAGATATATATGTTCAATGATTGCCTCTGGCCTTTCTCTCCCCCCCCCCCCCAAAAAAAAGTAAATAAGGTAAAATTAAATTTTCCTGCTGGAGACCGTCTCCCAGTCGATTTTTGTTCATTTCATCCTGAAATTGACACAATAATTACAGAGCTGCGAATCTCTTGGTTCTTCCCCTTTTTCCTTCCTTTCTTCCTTTCTTTAAAAAAATCAGATCTACTTTCTATTTCCCCCAGTTAAAAATGTTTTTAAAACTGCAGCATCCCCCCCCCCTTTACCCCAGAATGAAAAAGGTGGGGAGGAGGAAATATCCCATCTCTCTCTCTCTCTCTCTCTCTCTCTCTCTCTCTCTCTCTCTCTCTCTCTCTCTCTCGGGCGGCTCTGCGCATGGCTTTCTGTCATCCGATTCATTATATCTTCCCTCCTTCCCAGTGGAATGATTCTCTTGTTTTGCAAAAGTGCAGTGGGGGGGGGATTCTCCTGTTCTCGCCACGCAAATCAGCGGTTGATCGGGAGGCAGCCAGGCTGGGGGATGGATCCTTCTCTTATTTCTTCTTCAACTTTTCCCTCTGCCTGCCTTTCCTTTCTCTTCTTGTCTCCAGGTCGGAGATTTTGTTCTCCTCCCAAGGGTTAAGTCCAAAGAAATGCATGTTCTGTTTGCACTATCCCAGCACTTTTTTTTTTGGGGGGGAGGGTGGTGGCTTTATACTCCCAGGGGCAAAAGCGTCTGATGTCCGATCCTCCCCCTCCCTCCTCTCTCCGAACTGGGCGACAGTCTCGCAATCCCCCTGCCAGCTGCAGGTTTGGCCTCGACCTTAAATGGGGTTTTGCCTCCGCAAAGAACGGTGTGCCCCATGGGGCTGCTGCCAGGTCCCTTTTCAGCCCCTCTGGATGGGGGACATTGGAGGAAGGGGAGGGGTGCCTGTGATGGGAGGGGGCGAGGCATCCTTGCAGCCACAAAGCCCTTGGAGTGGCAGCAACAGCAGCGGCCGTGGGGGGGGAACTTTCCCGGCATCCCTGAGCCCCGGGGTGACGGCCTTGGATTCTTAGGGGCAAATTCCACCTCCCCCGGCTCTCAAGAGGGGCTCTTTAAAAAGTTATGGCCATCGCAACCGCTGCTGTTGGTGCCCTCCAGATGGGGAACCGGCTGCAGCCAGGCGTGCAGTCGAGGGTGCCGACGTCTAGGTTTCAGCAGTGCCAGGAGCGCGCCAGGCTCCTGCAGGCTGCGCCACTGCCTCCCTCTGCCATGCTGGCCAGGCGCGCCTTTCCTCCCGTGCCCTAAGGGCCTGCCCGCACTCTAGGTGAATGCCTAGTTCGCCTACCAGGAGAGCTGGCCCTGACTCTAACTCACACCGTTCCAGCCCTGTACTGCTTGCAGTGGACTTGGAATGGAGCCCTTTGCTTCTGCACTGGAAGTGTTTCCTGTATCTAAATGATGATCAGCTTACTTGGCTTTCATGTAGGTACCCTTTTGATTCATGGCCTCTTCCTTGTTTCTGCCCAGCTTTACTTCTACAAATACCCATTATGGAAGTGACTCACAAGAGCAATTGGTTATTTACTTATCAGTAGACAAATGTTAAGTGGGATAAAAACCTTTGGGTCAAAAGGATGACCACTAAGGGGCAGAAGGTATTGGCTCTGAACAATAAGTGGTTGTGCCTGGGGACTTCATGTCTCCAAGAGTTTATATAGTATCTGTTAATGCTTAGGGTACTTCACCCCACCCCCAAGCATCTGGATTCCTGGTACAGCAACAAACATTAATTCAGGAGTGTGTTCTCAAGCCAAGGTTGCCCAAGGTTGGCTGGTTTCTAGACAATGGACAAAGAAAAGATGGCAACATTACGGCAGTCTGTGTATTTGTGGCCACTCTGCTCAATTCTTCCATGCACGTAAAGAAGACATGACTAAAATTGTTTCTGCCGTTATGCTCTTTCCGTGTTGGATGCAATCTCTCCCCTGCCTCAACTGGATGATTCATTTCAACCATGGATTACTTCTTTATTATCTTTGTTTCCTTGAAAGACCTCAGAGCAGCATTTTTGTTTCACAACTCTGTGATGTAAATCAGGCAGAGACTGAGACGGTGATTTACCCAAGGCCAACCCATGAGCACTATGGTTGGTAAATATCGGAATCTCTGTTCCCTATATTTCATCCCATTAAACCACAGCATTATTCCAGACAAGGAATATCACAGAACAAATTCTGCATGCATATGTACACGCATGCAGCGAATGAGAGAGCGAGAGCACAAATGTTTAGGCAATTAAAAGGTTTTGGAAGAACTGGTTCATATGAGCAAGCAGATGCACTTTCTGTAATCCTTTCCATCTTGCTTGTGTTTGTGCAATCAATTTCATTCTGCAGGCAGCACTCGACATTTCTTCTGCCACTAGCCTCTCTCAAAGAAGGACACTCTCTGGCACGTCTTCTAATTGTTTTGGCCTGATGAGGCTATAAATTTAAATCCAGCAGTTTTGTTATTTACTTTAGTGGACCTTACATACGCAGAGTGAAAAATCACAATATTAATTTCAGCTTCTCTTAGTCACTGACATAAAAAGCTGTTTTTGCACCCGTCTCTAGTTCCAGCTCCTGCCAACCTAGCAGTTCGAGAGCAAGAAATTGCAATTAGCTAAATAGGTACCGCTTCAGTGGGAAGGTAAACAGCGTTCCGTGCACCTTGGTGTTTAGTCATGCCGGTCACATGACCATGGAAACTTCTTCGGACAGCGCTGGCTCTTCGGCTTTGAAATGGAGATGAGCACCGCAACCCTAGAGTCGGATTCGACTGGCTTTCGAGCAAGGGAATCTTTACCTTTACATTCATTACACTCCCAGGATTAAGTTTTAAAGAGCTACCTAAGGCTGTTGTCAATCAGGCCTCACTTTCAATTTCTTAAGTTCTGCTTTCCTTTCCCTTCGCTTGTCAACTTGAATTCCTGGGGAGGGGAGTGTTGTTGGAGTGCATGGGAGTAGTAGCCATAATCATTCCTGAAATTGTGCCCTAAGAGTTGGTTCTCATGTGATTGACCTTGGTGAATCTCTGTGTCTAGTGTAGGTTAGATAGGGCACCATATATCTGTCTGTGTTGCCATAGAAATGCTGGGGGTTAGATGTGACATATGAGAGTGTGGAATTTTATGCTTTTACCTATAACCTGTAAGTTCCTGCCATTTTTTTCAGTCCTAACAAAAGCTCTTGAACCTACAGCAAGCATATATCTCCTTAATATAATTTCATTTAGGGGTGGCCCTTTGTTGAACATTCGATGCACTCCCTAATGAATTGGCTTCCTGTTCTGTCATTCAAAAGGACTCCCCATGTACTGGCTGCATTGCATGGGTCCCACCTACAGCAGCAGCGCCAACCAAAATTCACCTCAGAAGGCACCGTCACCTCAGGAGAGTGGATGGGGACTTCGGGCGCTGCTGTTTTCCACTGCCGCTGTTCCCAGCCTGGCCTTGCCCTGCCGCCAAGCCCCCTGTGCCCCCCGCCAAAAAAGCTGCTCCTCACGGTGGCCACCAGATCTAGGTACTCCTGTTCTGTCTTGGCCAGCTCCTTTGCCACACTTTCGGCCTGCCTGGCTCTGTGGGGGGGGAGGGACGCGGCAAGCTCTGGCCGTTGGCCGGGACTCACCTTCTCCAACACCGGCCTCAAAAAGACACCTTCACAAAGAGGGACGGACCCCGCCACTGCCTCCTGCCAGCCTAGCCCGGCACGTTCCCCCTGCAGGAGCTAGACAGTAGTCCCAGCCTGTGGATGAGGGGGGGCTGCTCTCTGCCCATCCGGCATGCCCAGCCCTCTGGCTGACCCCCCCCCCCAAGAGGAGGCCGGCCTCTCATGCTCTTTCACGGGCCCTGCCTTAACGGCCCCTCGGACCCACCTGCCTGTCTGCCCGTCCTCCTCCCGCCAGGCCTTCAAATGGCCACCGGGCCAAGCCCCTTTCAGTCCGCCTGGCTCCGCGGGGGGGGGGCCCTCTGAGATGGGCTCCTGATCAACCAGGCCCTCTTCGAGGCCAAGTGCCTGGGCACGGGTGGAGGAGGCAGCGGGGGGGGCGCAAGGATGACAGCTGGGCAAGGGAGCAATGGCATCTCCACTCCCTCCCCGCCGCCTGACCCGGCGTCAGCATCACTCTCCTCGCTGGGGGGGGGCATACAGCCATCGGGGCATGACTCACCTCCTCTGCCAGCTGGGTGCAGAAAGCCGCCTTTATGAAGAGGGACGGGCAGCGGACCCCTTTTATTACTTTCAGGTGCTACTGCACTCCACCGTCACCTCAGGAGAGTGGATGGGGACTTCGGGCGCTGCTGTTTTCCACTGCCGCTGTTCCCAGCCTGGCCTTGCCCTGCCGCCAAGCCCCCTGTGCCCCCCGCCAAAAAAGCTGCTCCTCACGGTGGCCACCAGATCTAGGTACTCCTGTTCTGTCTTGGCCAGCTCCTTTGCCACACTTTCGGCCTGCCTGGCTCTGTGGGGGGAGGAGGGATGCGGCACGCTCTGCCCATTGGCCGGGACTCACCTTCTCCAACACCCGCCTCAGAAAGACACCTTCACAAAGAGGGACGGACCCCGCCACTGCCTCCTGCCAGCCTAGCCTGGCACGTTCCCCCTGCAGGAGCTAGACAGTAGCCCCAGCCTGTAGGACATGGGGGGGCTGCTCTCTGCCCGTCCAGCATGCCCAGCCCTCCGGCTGACCCCCCCTCCCAAGTAGGAGGCTGGCCTCTCATGCTCTTTCATGGGTCCTGCCTTAACGGCCCCTCAGACCCACCTGCCTGTCCTCCTCCTACCAGGCCTTCAAACGGTCACCGGGCCCAGCCCCTTTCAGTCTGCCTGGCTCCGTGGGGGGCACTCTGAGATGGGCTCCTGATCAACCAGGCCCTCTTTGAGGCCAAGTGCCTGGGCACGGGTGGAGGAGGAGGTGGGGGGGCGCAAGGATGACAGCTGGGTAAGGTAGCGATGGCATCTCCACTCCCTCCCCGCTGCCTGACCCGGCATCAGCATCGCTCTCCTCGCTTGGGGGGGGAGGTGCACTACAGCCGTCGGGACACGACTCACCTCCTCTGCCAGCTGGGCGCAGAAAGCCGCCTTTATGAAGAGGGATGGGCAGCGGACGCCTTTTATTAGTCTTTCAGGTGCTACTGCACTCTTGCTCTTTC
>NW_015177125.1:112406-148068 GCF_001447785.1 Gekko japonicus
CCCAGCCAATCATCACCCTGCCTTTATTTCACCCTCACTCTTCAGGTTATATGGACACACAGTTCACCATTTTCTCTAGGGGGACTGATGTTTGCCATCTGGAGAGCAGTTGTAATAATGAGTGATCTCCAGCCCTGACCTGGAGATTGGCAACAACGGTTTCCTAGGTGGAAATGTAGTCTTTTTCTGCAATGGGGACCAAAGCCGCTTACATCATTCACCTCTCCCCCTTTTGACTTGCACAACAACTCTGTGAGGGAGGTTAGGCTGAAAGTCTGTGACTAGGGTGAGGCGGCCCGGGCAGGAGGGGAAGCGGAGAGAAGCCTCCCTGCTTCCCCCCCAACCCAATGGAGTGCAGAATGGCAGGGCAGGAGGGGGTGGGGGGGAGAATGAGGCTAGCCAGCTTGGCGTGCACGTGGCTGGAACTGGTGGCGAGCGGCCATACCTTGATCGCCACCGCTCCACCACTATGTGCACTGCTGGCTCACTGGCTCGGCCGGCCGGTGGGGAGAGGGGAGAGGCCGGCTGCCTTGGCATGCCGGCCCTTGGGCAGCCGGGCGGGAGGCCAGGGAAGGGGCTAACCCGCCACCACCGGTGCCCGGTGCTGTGAACGGGCAAAGCCCACCGCCTTCGGCAGCTGCCGCCTCCAGCATGCCAACAGAGGAGGGACGAGGCTGGCTGGCTTGCCCCGCTGCCTTCAGTGCACGGTGAGGGGAGGTGCGAGCCTGGCCGCCGGGGAGCCGCCACACTCTTCTTTGCCAGTGCTTGGGGGGGCCCTCTGGTGGCCTCTCTCTAGGGTCCATTTCCGCTCTTTTCACAACAGGCCTTGCGCCTAGTCTGCAATAAAGCATTTCACTACCAATAGTGTGTGGGAGAGTGTTTTGCCTGGGGACCTGACATCTGTATACCTACTAGGTTCCAAAGTACAAGAAACTACTACAGCATAATCAACATCATTGTACAATATTACATTATCTGATTAATGTTTACTTGATTAGGATGAAACTAAATGTTACACACAGCTGCAGGTAATTCTAAATGCATCCTCCTGAGGTTCTAGAAAATACCAGTGTGCTCCTTGGTCTGATTGTGCATCACTTTGATCAGGTTACTACAACAGATGCTGAAAGGATCTTGGATTCTGCGAATGCCACCACATGGGATTCTTGCTAATTCTGGTTACTGAAAGCATCTAAGGCAGGGGTGTCAAACATAAGATTCAGGGGGCGGATCCCACCCATCTAGGGCTCTTACCCAGCCCATGAACAACTGGTGTGAGGGAGGGGAAGCAGGTGGTTGCTTGGGGGTGCGAGCAGGCACACATGGTGAAGTGTGTGTGTGGTCAAAGCTGTTAAGAAATAGAAAGGAAATGGTTGGGGGGGGCTAAGAGACTAAGTTAAAATAGTGGGGGGTGGAAGGCAGAGAAAGAGGAGTTGTCATGTTTTTTTCCCCTCCTGCCTACTCTGACTGCAGCTCAGCAAGGACTGGAGAAGCCGCTACATGGGGGGCAGAGCTGAGCAGCCAGCATTGTCACCACTGCACCAACTGACTTTGCATTTTTTCAAATAGTGACCATAAGGTTTGCCTCATGTGAAATCATTCCAAATAATGTTGAGTATTGAAAAATATTAACTTTCTGACATAAGGATAACGTTTTAGTACTTGGCAGTTTGTCCTTGTTGTTGACTTTTATGCTCCTATTAGACTACTACCAACCAATATATTCATTATTGGCTATTATCCCCAGTTTAATCTGTTTATCTATTTAATGTGTTACTTTGGTTATTATTTTTGGGTACCCTGGTGATGCACATTTGTTTTCTCTTTAAATTGTTTGTAATTGTATAATGATTTTTTTTTAAAAAGCAACCATGAGGGAAGTTGATGAGCGCGGGTGCACGAAGAGGCAGTTAGCTGATAAGGGGATGAGGAAAGAAAGGAGGAGAAGAGCTGGCCTGTGGATTGGGGGGCAAATGGGTTGTCTTATGCGTGGTGCTCTAAGTGAGGGGGAAAGAACGTCCAGTCTTGGAAGTGAGTGGAGAAGCAAAGGGAAATAGGAATGCTGATGTGGCTGCCACATGTCTGAACAGTGGCAGAACCAGGAGGCAGAGTGAGTATTGTGGCGGATGGGAGATGGTGACCGCCCTTCTCCCCCACCTGCTCTCAGCCCGTGAGGAAAAAGGGGTCATGGGAGGACAAAAAGACCCCCCTGGGGGTTTCAAAAACAGCCTCTCCATCAGGCCTTCCCTCAGCCCTACCACTTCTGTGATAAATTTAGGAGGGATGAGAACTGGGGGGTGGGGGGTCTGGAAGAGCCTGGTTCAGACCCCCCTCCTCCTGAACCAGGACCCTGTCATCTGGGTCACCCGGGGCCAGTTACTCAGCCTGGCCCACCTCACAGGTTGGTTGGTGGTGGTGAGGGATAGGGTGGTGGAGGGGGTACAGCAGTGTGCCTCCTCGAGATCCTCAGAGGCAGGATGGGGGGAGAGAGGAAATCAAGAGTGATAGTTGGATTGTAGCCATGCTCGGCTGCTGAGGCTGGGCGTATGGGTGTGTGTATGTGTGCGTGCTGAAAAAAATACCTTGCAAGGATGAAGACTCATCTCCTAAAGTTGCTATATATACAAAAAAAGGTAGCTAATTTGTATAGAAGTGTAAGATACCCCCTCCTTTCATGGTCTCCCTTGGAAAAAACCTCATCTTTCATATGATTAAAAATATTTATTGGGGCTTTTGTGGGTTCCTTGCTAGGAATCAATTCTTTTTGTTTGCATTTTGAGTAAACAATAATGTTAATTGAGTTTGCCTGTGTCCTTTCTAAAGTTTATATCTCTGGTGCCTGGCATTACATTTTTTGGAGTACATGGCTTGACCCGACAAATTAATATTTGTGTCAGATTTGGTCCTCATAACAAATGTGTTTGATTTAAGGATCACATCAATGGGCTCCTAATGTCCATTATAAATCAATCACTGACTCAGAGCACCTTTCTTTGGTCCCTAAAACAGATAGTTGCCTCTATCCACTACTTAAAAAAACATTGCTAGAGAAGAATAGTGTGGCCTGTTATCACCATGCCTCTACATTGCATTTCTGGGGGAGGGGAGGTGATAGGAAAAGCAGTAGCAGCCCAGATCCCTTTATTATCCACCCCTCACCCAGCTACCACTAAGGATATTGGAGGAGTCAGGGAACTGAGTACTTCTTTCCCGATTTACTGCCACCGTGTAGGTCATTAAATTCACTGACCACAGCCATCAAAGTTGGTATATGTGTGTGGTATTTTCCCTGAAACACTAGACATCCACTCAATAGAGTTTAAACAGAGAAAAAATAGAGTTAAACTTCTGTTTACAACTTCAAAAATGGGTTGATTCAAACTCAGCAATACATTGTTTCTAATATTTGAACTTATGATCCCAGATCACTACAACAGTCAATAGTTACAATGTATCAGTTCTCAGAAGTCAGCTCTAACTAGGTATAGGCACGAACTGGCTCACAAACTAAAATTCATGATGAATTTTGGGCAGTTCGTGGTTCGCAAACAAGTTCGTGCCAGGTCAATTGGCACAAACTTTCCATGAACTTTCAAGCTGTTCATGGAGGTTCATGCCAGTTCATGAATGGATACATTTCCAGACAGACTGTCTCCACTGAAACAAAATGTTTACCAAACCTCAAAACAATGGGAGGGGGTCAGAATTCTCCAGTCTTGGAAATACTGTTGTCAGTTTCAAATGAGTCATGTCAGTTTCAAGAAGGTTCCCTTCCCATTTTCTATATATTGTACTGGTTCTGCTGGGCTTGCAACCCCCCCCCCCGCTTAGATTGTGATTGAGATAGCATTCCCACATTAGCACTGGGTCCTGCAGGGTACTAGTACATTGCACTCATTCTGCTGGGCTTCCAACCCCCCCCCCCGAGATAGTTCTGACTCCTCTGATGATGAACCAGCTGGATTCCATGTCTAGCAGACACCAGCTAGCTGCAGCTAAGCAGCCAGACAGGGAATCACAGTCTGCTGTGGGCACACAGCCAGAAGGCACTGAGGTGCTTGTTTTATCCCCCAGCCCTGATCTGACAGGTCAGGGTCAGCCAGCTGTCCTATCTTTTCCAGGATCTCCAGGTCCACAAGAGAAATGCTGGCACAGGTATAGAGGGGATTTACAATCCAGATGGAAGTATGTGCATCTCAAAGCTCAACATGGGCTGTCAGTTGTAGAAGGAGGAGGAACATCACCGGAAGAGACATGAAGCAGCTATCACAGGCATATAATGAGTGTATAAAAGTATGGGGGGGGGTTCTTCAGTGTGGCTTCAACACACTTTTCTTGGATGTCCACCTGCTGCTGCTGCTCTATTGGACTTGCTTTCTCCTAAAATTGACCTTGGCCTGTGCAGACAATTCTTCCACCACCACCCCCTGCTTGGAGTATGATTCTGTGCTAGCCACAGACTCCTAGCTGGTTTTTTGCAGCAACAGGCTAAAATGGCTGGTGTAACCTTGGGTCAGTCACAACTTATTTCAGAGCTGTGCTCTCAGAAGCAGTTCTTAAAAGAGCTCTCTCAGCCCCACCTCCCTCACAGGGTGTCTGTTATGAGGAGGGAAAGGAGACTGTAAGCCACTCTGAGACTACTTCAGGTAGTGAACGGTGGGATATAAATCCAATCTCTTCTTCATCAGTCCTGTTGAGCTGGCATTGCCACAAAGGCACTGGGTTTTGCTTGGCACTAGTACATTGCACTGGTTCTGCTGGGCTTGCAAAACTGCCCCCCCCCCACATACACTTACAGTTTGTACTGCAGAGATTCTCTGGTTTGACTTTAGGCCTGCTCGGTTTGCACTGCCACAGTGGCACTGATTCGACTGTGCTTGCAAAAATGCCCCCCACCTTCAGTTTCTCCTGCAGAGATTCTCTGGGGTTTTGATTCTGTTCTGCTGGGCTTCTATTGCCCTTGTTTTGCTTTCCCCCCCTCCATTGGAAACAATTGGAAACAATGGAGGATGGGGGCACCTTTTTGGGGGGGGAGTAACTCAGATACTGTAAATCCAATCATTACAAAACTTGGAAGGAAGTTACAGTTCATTTGGCTCTTAAAAGTTTGTGACAGTTTGTGGCTCACGAACTGTTTGTACACCACAACAGTTTGTACACCACAAACCACAAACTGAAATGAACCTGGTTCATGCCTATCCCTAGCTCTAACTCAGGATGCTTCCTTCACAGACTAACAATCCACCTTTTCACTGCTGCAGATTTTCCGGGTTGTATGGCCAAGGTCTTGGCATTGTAGGACCTGATGTTTCACCAGTAGCTGTGACTGGCATCCTCAGAGGTATAACACAGAAAGATGGAGTACTCTTTGTGTCAAGGTGAGAAGAAAAATGGTAGGCAAGTAATTTATATCTACTCAGGAAGGTGGGGTAGGGCTGACTCATTGTCTTGTAAGAGTTTCCCAGGCTATGAACATGCTAATGGAGGAGCTTTCCTGAGGAGGCTCTTTTGTATATGGATTGTTTCCTGAGGAGGTTCTTTTGTATGTGGATTGGCTGTTGAAATCCTAATCTTATCTGTAGTGCTATTGTCAGATGTAGAGCCTTTTGTGTTTTTCAGGACAGGAAACCATGTGCTATTTATTTTTAAACTCTCTTCTTTCCTGTTTTGTGTTTATGTTTATGAATTTAAATGGCTTCCCTGTGTAATCGGACATGGTAATTGGAAGTGTTGTCCAGCCTTTCAGTGTCTTGGAACAAAATACTGTGTCCTGTTTAAGTCCGGCTATATTCAGCCACTGCTGATTTTTCAGGTTGGCCAAGTCTGCAGTGTCTTCCATGTTCTTTTATTCTTGTCTGGACACTATGCTGTGTGGTCCCAATGTAAACTTGTCCACAACTGCATGGTATCCGGTATACTCCTGCAGAAGTGAGGGGGTCTCTTCTGTCTTTTGCCAATTGTAGCACCTTGCACCTTACAAACTGGAAAATCTACAGCAGCTAATGACCTCTGGCAATGCAAGCCTTCGACAACATAAATCCACCCCTTATCAGACTGACTGCTTACCGCCTTCTCTGTAACTGCCTGTCTTCGACAGCCAGCCTTCCAATATTCTCTCATCTCCATTGGCTGACTCTGTGAAAGTCAGAACTGGACTTGTCCCTCACAATCTTTTTTTTTTCTGGCTTCCTACTAGCCTTGCTCACAAGTTTGCTTTAGTGCACTGTATCTGTCTGCTACAGGTGGGCTTCTTGGTCGTTTTCCCAAATGAAGGACTGTGATTTTTTTAATTGTTTGGAGTAGGTACTCTCTTTTTTTGGTACATTTTCTGTTTCCCCCCCCCCCGAAGTATCATTTTCAACATTAAAGTGTCCAAACATCTCTCAGAGACAAGATAAAGTCCAGTGTATACAGCTTTCTGTAACAGTAGACAGAACTACATATTATGTTCAGTTCCATGATCATAGGTAAAGGTAAAGGTTCCCTTGCTCGAAAGCCAGTCGAATCCGACTCTAGGGTTGTGGTGCTCATCTCCGTTTCAAAGCCGAAGAGCCAGCACTGTCCGAGGACGTTTCCGTGGTCATGTGGCCGGCGTGACTAAACACCAAGGTGCACGGAACACTGTTACCTTCCCACCGAAGTGGTACCTATTTATCTACTTGCAATTTCTTGCTTTCGAACTGCTAGGTTGGCAGGAGCTGGAACTAGAGACGGGAGCTCACTCTGTCATGCGGCACCACTCGGGTCTTGAACTGCTGAACTACGGACCTTCCACAGCCTGCAGTTCAGCGTCTTAACCACTTGAGCCACCGCATACTAAAATACTTTTTTACCTTCTTTTCCCAGCTTTCTGTAACAGTAGACAGAACTACATGTTATGTTCAGCTCCATGATCATACTAAAATACTTTCCCCCCCCTCTTTCCCCAGTGTTGTGATTGAGTCCACTTTTTCAAGAAAGAGGCTATTTCTCCCCCTGGAAAACACAATCCTAAACCCGTTTTAACCTCAATGACTCCATATTGGAGTTGACATTTTTTCCCCCAATAAGAAAATGGCAAGGGGGGTAACAGTTAAAGAGTCCCTCCCCTCGCACTATCTTCCCCCTCAAAAAAAGCAGCCATGACAGCTGTATTTGGAAAAGAATAAAATGTTGAAATGATTATGGAACTAAATGCGTGTAGTTCAACACAATGTCTGTGTCAGTTACTTAACACAATGGCTGTGATACGCAGAAGCTCTCTCCTTTAATACTGCCTCCACACCGCTGTTAAATATAGGGCTGCCATTCTCCAACTGGGGTCTGGAGTTAACTGGGTCCCAGAATTAAAACTTATCTTCAGAGAACAGTTCCCCAGGAGGAAATGTCAGCTTCGGAGGGTAGACTCTATGGAATCATATCCCTGATGAGCTCCCTGCTCAACTCTGCCCTTTCCCAAATTCATCCCCAAATCTCCAGGAATTTCCCAAGCCAGAGTTGGCAATCCTAGACAAGCGATGTCTAGTGCTGGTGCTGAAATGCTGAATGACTGGGCAATTCATACAGTGAGCAGAAACAAAAAGGGAAAAAAACTGAACCTAACAATAGAATCCAGAACCAAACAAAGGTTAGTGAAGAAGAGGGCCAATATTAAAACCTATCTAATAAAAATAGAAAAAGATACATGTATTTATTAATAACAAATTTTAAAACATATACAGGGGCCCATTTACAACAATTATATATAAAACATTACAATACCAAGGGCTTAAAAGCTTGACCTTACACGTTTCGGCCAAATAGGCCTTCCTCAGAGGTCACCTGGTGATTTTATTTTTGAAGTAAGTTTATGGTCTATATTTATAGATTGGCTATACAGATTAAAAATTCAATAACTTGGTGTAAAAATATGTGTGTTTAATTTTCTATTTTTTATCTTTTACAGCAATTTACTTTATGGTCCTTATTGAATTTATAGTTTGTATATATTCTTGATTGTGTGTATGTGAATATATGTATTAGCCATTTTGCCACATATATATGACCTCTGAGGAAGGCCTATTTGGCCGAAACACGTAAGGTCAAGCTTTTAAGCCCTTGGTATTGTAATGTTTTATATATAATTGTTGTAAATGGGCCCCTGTATATGTTTTAAAATTTGTTATTAATAAATACATGTATCTTTTTCTATTTTTATTAGATAGGTTTTAATATTGGCCCTCTTCTTCACTAACCTTTGTTTGGTTCTCAATTCATACAGTGAGCCATCCTAAATTTTAGGGGCATAGTGAAGAGCAGCAGCCAAACAGAGGTAGTGGCTGTAACATTTAGACTAGCCCTCTGGTAAAACACCTGTCCTACTGATTTCCCAGTAGGTTGGATTTAGGCCGGTTGTAGTGCACAGCAGGACTACAGCCCAAGAAGGGCCTCTGGTGCAGAGTCTAAAAGCACTTCTGTTTAGTTAACTGTGCAATCTTAATCAGGGTTACACCCTTCTAAACCCACTGATTTATGCATTTAGGAGGATGTCACTCTGCTTCTCTTGACCTGGATAGCCTAGGCTAGTCTGATTTTATCAGATCTCGGAAGCTAAGCTGGATCAGCCCTGGCTAGTATGTGGATGGGAGACCTCCAAGGAATACCAGGGCTGTGGCATGGAGGCAGGCAATGGCAAGCTACCTCTGACCATCTCTTGCCTTGAAAACTCCATGGGGTCGCCATAAGTCACCTGTGACTTGATGACACTTTCCAACACAAACTCTGTTAAGGAAATGGAAATAAACTTTAACAAACTTCTGAACAACCAACATTGTTTAAAACTCTTACTCTGTATAAATCTATCACATCTATAATCTATAATTCTATAACCCATTGTCATAAAGTCCATAGTCCCACAGTTCAAATCCAGTTTAGGAGTTCAGTCCTTGCTGTTTCTGTAGTATATTTCCCTTTCCAAAATCTTATGAAAAGAATCTTCCATTGTCCAAATAGTGCTGTAAACATATCATTTCCATCCTGCTTCAGCATGGTAATTTTATCCATGAACATGATAGTCCATATTTTCAAAACCAACATTCCAACATTCCAACCAACATTCCACATTTGGTAAATGTGATTTTTCCAAATTTGGTAAAGCATCTCATTAAACCCTAATAAACATATTAGTAGTGTCACAGAACTTTTTTCTCAGTAATCCGATAAATTCCTTTTTTATAGTTCTCCAATTAGCCAAAGGACAACTCCAAAGGACAACTCCACCTCGTCTGGTATACAGTACCTACTGATTTTCCATATTTCCAACCCAAGTTAGAGGCATCTTTACACATCTTGCAGGTGTAAGGTACCACGTATACAATGTTTGTATACAGTTATCTCAGATCTCTACATTCTTGGAGAAATGCTACACATTTAGAAAGGCTTCCTCTGCACAGAGGGGCCTGCATGAGCTGCTATTGTATACTTGTAAAAGAGTGTCAGAAGTACACAAAGAATCTCAAAATATTATATAGGCTAAATACCACTGGTAGTTACACACAGAGAGACATGCTAAACTGATAGGATACTACCTGGCAGTGCCTTTACTAAAATGTTGCCAGTGAAGTCAAACATCTCTTTCCAGTGTTTTGTTGGGAGTCCCTTGAGGTATATTGATTAGTTTTCTAAAGAGGCTAGCCATCTTCATTAATTCAAAAATAGTTCTAAAAGTTGAGGCAGTAAGTCCCAGAATAAGCACATGCCTGACAACATTCAGAATTTATTCAACTTCTGCCTCCTTTACACCTGAGAGTAAATTTGATCACAATGCTCTGTCTTAACTCTATTGTTCCATAAAATGCATGTGCTGGATTTTCTGTGTGAAAATGGCATGAGAAGTCCGATGACTGAATCTTCTGGCCATTTTAGTCATTCTGAGAAAGCTTACAGAATCTCAAGAGAATTCCAATGAACAATCAAGTCTTGCATCAAGGAAGCAAAAAAAGGAAGTGCCAACCCAGTGGAAATGTATTTATCACACACTTGAAGACTGCTGAAACAACAAAAAAGTCTGGCTTCACAGGCAAGCAGGGCACACAGAGAAGTGGTAGGATTAGTTAGGCCTTAAGAATCGGTAACTTAATTCAAGTAAGTGTTAGAAGTGTTTCTTCTGTTTCTGGGTACTCCAATAAAATTAAGGGAAGGGGAGAAGAAAAATGCTACAGAGTCCTCAATGTGTAATCACAGAGAAACCCCGCTGAATGGGTCAGGAAATCACCTCAGTAAAGACCAAACACTGCATCAGTGCAAATTCATTTTTAAGTACTGTGAGTTATTGGGAAATAACGTCCCTACTTTTAAAAAGTATTAAAATACAATGTAGAAGGTAAAGGTAAAGGTTTCCCTTGCTCGAAAGCTAGTCGAATCTTACTCTAGGAGGCAGTGCTCATCTCCGATTTCAAGCCGAAGAGCCAGTGTTGTCCAAAGACATTTCTGTGGTCATGTGGACGGCATGACTAAATGCTAAGGTGCACGGAATGCTGTTACCTTCCCACTGAAGCGGTACCAAGGGCTCTTTTTGTAGCAGGAACTCCTTTGCATATTAGGCGACACACCCCTAATGTAGCCAATCCTCCAAGAGCTTACAGTAGCCCCTGTAAGAAGAGCTCTGGTAAGCTCTTGGAGGAATGGCTACATTAGGGGTTTGTCACCTAATATGCAAAGGAGTGCCCTGCTACAAAAAGAGCCCTAAGACAATTTCTTGCTTTCAAACTGCTATGTTGGCAGGAGCTGGGGCCAGAGACGGGAGTTCACTCCATCATGCAGCACTAGGGTCTCAAACTGCTGAATTACAGACCTTCCGGACTTCAGCTCAGTGTTTTAACCCCTGAGCCCAAAAATACAATGTAGCTGATGCTAAATGTAAAGACAACATTAGTATAGTCACCTTGATGGCTAAGAGGAGGTAAAATCTAAGAAACAGAAGCTGAGGGCATGAGATCCGTCCTCAACCCATGTATCAAGAATTCTACCCTTCTAAGGCTCTGGGTAAGTACCCATTAAAAAGTAGCTAACCACATATAAAGCTGCAATAACTATACAGGAAATCTATACAACTGTTATAAATATATACAGTAGCATAAAGCACTGTTTCCTGTGATCCAAAATGATTTATGCTTGTCTGTGAATTTTTGGGTGACTTCAGATATTACACAGAAGCAGCAACAGAGGAAGTCCTTGATTTCTTCATGCTTTTAAAGTCTTCTGCAAAAAGAGAACTAGTGCTTCTCTTCAAGGGAGAACTGTACATGTTACAATGGTGGGTTCAGCTCACACGACTTTGTATAGTGTTGCACCCTTTGTATGTCACTCCAGGAGAGCAACAAAAGAATTATGACTCGTTCACTCTTCCTCTCTTGGCCCTTCTGCATAATATCTAATTTTTCTCCCTGTATAGTTTTACAGAGTAGACATTTTACATCCTTCAGAGTTAATATGGAAACAGAAGATTATTCCCCTCTCTGATCAAAATAGCTCTTTCCTGTGAGGACTGAGGGCCTCAAATAAATCTATTAGAATGTTTCCAGGCTCTTTGAACTCCAGTGCTCTCCCGTTCTGCCTCACGCCACCATATTCTGGAATAGCTCACCATTCTCTCTGTGATACCTTTCACCTACAAGAAGCTGTGGATGAAAACCAATAAAAAGAACAGGGTATCCTCTATTAGCTGGTCACATGCCCATGTATAAACACAGCTGCTGGAGCACTTAATGTGACAAAGAGGTCTGTGATAAGGACCCTGCTAAAGGATACACATGATGAAAACATGTTTCACTTCAGTGGGAATGTTTCCATCACATGCCAAATAGATCAGGTGGGGTGAGCAAGATAATTCCTCGCGGCACAATAAAAAAGACCAGTTATTATAAACCCTGATCCATTTATACAGAAATACTCACCCTTGGCCAATCATTTCTGGAATTCCATTTGTCTCCACATTGCAAACTATTGGAAAACATATTCCCAAAAGTGAAGTGCTATAGCCAATCATTACTTTTCAGAGACTAGTTTACAAAATGTTTCACCAATTGGATTAGACAAATTCCTATTGGAATCATCCAGATTCTGCATTCGTCTTACTGTCAAATGAAGAAGGAAAGATTTTCATTGGCTTCATGTTTCTTTCTGCTTTTTCAGTTGTCTCTGAGCAGTAAGCATTGCAGACTTGTAAAACCAACAAATACAGTTTCCATTTAAAAGATCTATTTCCAGATGCTGCTGGTATGCTAGAAGGCTCATTCAATTAAATCAAACCCTATAAATATTATTACCAGAAAATGTGAGCTAATGATAAAACTGATATTCCCAAAAGCATAAGCATTCAGAAAGTATAAAATAAATAACACAGGAAAGCAGCAAGTCATATGCCTCTGTGGACTACAATGTATTCTATCAGGTGTTTATGATGAAGTAGGTTCTAGTCCACAAAAGCTTGTCATAGAATACAAATTTTGTACTCATCAAAATGCCAGAAGACTCCTGGCTGGGTTTGGGGGTTTTTTTTGGAGCAACAAGCTAACATGGCTACTCTGTAATGACCACCTAGAGGACTCTCTTATTTCATGATGGCTCCAGTGGATGAGGCAGCTGCCTGCTGAGGTAGCTTGGGAGCTAGGGTTGCTAATTTTGGATTGGGAAATTCCTGGAGATTTAGGGGTGGAGCCTGGGGAGGGGAGGATTTGGGGAGGGGGAGAGACCTCAGAGGAGTGTAATGACATAGAGTCTAGCCTACAAAGCAGCCATGGTCTCCAGGAGCACTGATCTCTGAACTCTGGCAACCATAATCCTAGGAGAACTTTAGGCCTTGACAACACTACTTGGGACACAGTTGCTGCTTGGTAAAGAGCTCTGTTGTTTACAAGCTCTGCAGGACCTGTGTGCAAGAGAACCAGCAGCGGCCATGTTGAATGAGGCTAAGTGAGCTGTGTTTCCATAGCCTCAGCCAACATAGCTCACCTCTCCACTAAAAAGGGTAAGTTCCTCTTGTAGTTTATAGAGTTCCGGGAAGGAAGTCTGACCTTGGATGATATCTAAACAATCATGTTCTCCAAAGCCTCTCGTCTTTGGGCCCCAGGCTGAAGGGAAGCAAGAGGCAGGATTGTTTCTTTTCAGCTTGCCTAACAATACTGGCTGGCTATAGGCTTGCCTCTGCACTCTATTCTATAATGATAAGATTTACTGGCAGCACAAGGGCCATATTTGTTGCTGTCATTGTTGTTAAGATCTTTACCCTGCCTTTCTACCTTCGTAGGGCCACCAAGGTGGCTAACAAATTAAAACATACAAATTAAAATCTCATCTTAAAAGCCATTAAAACCAACACACAAATGCATCATTAAAACAAGTTAAAACCAGAGCTTAAAATAAGTACAAAGGCAATTAGTACACTGGGGAGGAAGGAAGGATCCTGAACCACTGAGGGAATGCCAAGCAAAACAAAAAGTTTTTACCTGCTGACAGAACACAGCAGCAGCAGAAGACAGGCAAATCTCTCTGGGGAGAGAGTTCCAGAGTTTTGGTGCCACAACTGAGAAAGCCCTTTCCCAGATTGCCACCTGTCTAATCTCAGAAGGGAGTCCCTCTGAAGATGGTCAGGTAGGTTCAGAAGGGAATAGGTGATCCCTCAGGTACATTGGTCCCAAATCATATCGGATTTTGAAGGCAAGACCAACACCTTGCCCTGACCTGGATAGCCCAGGCAAGCCTGATCTCATCAGATCTTGGAAGCTAAGCAGGGCCAACCCTGGCAAGTATTTGGATGGGAGACCTCCAGAGAATACCAGGGCTGAGAGGACAGAGGCAAGCTATCAAGCCACTTGTCTGAATGTCCTCTGTGAAGCAGTAGGAGTCGCCAGAGGTTGCCATGACTTCCAGGCACATATGCACATGCACAAACACACAATAAAAGAAAGACCAACACCTTGAATTGTGCCTGGAAACAAATTGTGAGCTAGTGTATGTGGGCCAAGAGTGGAATGATATGGTCCTTTTGACCCACTCCACTCATCATCCTAGCTGCAACATTGTACATCAATTGAAGTTTCTGAACACTTTTCAAGGGCAGGACCACCCATTGTACACATTCTTCAATATCTGTGAGCTGTGGGGGAATCTCCCAGATTAGAGTCCATGCACTTAACCACTACACCAAACTGGAAGGAAGGAAGGAAGGAAGGAAGGAAGGAAGGAAGGAAGGAAGGAAGGAAGGAAGGAAGGAAGGAAGCCACCTGAGGGCAAAATGAGAAGGCTGACTGCTGATTCAGTTTCCAGACTGTAGGAAGTCTGTCTCCCTTACAAATTGTCAAGCCAGAGGAAATCATGATGACAACACTGTTACCTCTTAAATATTACACCTATTTCCAACCAAAACCCAATAAAATGGATCCCCAACACATGAATACATGCAAAAAATATTTATTTATTTCAAATATTTTCAAACATCAATAATCGATATGAGCTAAGAAGATAGTAAAGGGAATAACACAATGTCAAAGGCAATGATTCCTAACAAACTCCACTCTTATCGCTCCTGATAATTATACTATCCAGCATTATACTGAAAAACAGTACTGGAATAACACAATACAAGCAGGTGTCTTTTCAAATGTGCAGTAAAAGATTAAATTTCCATTTGTAAGAGTCCTTTTAGGATTACAGCACCACCTAGTAGTGTGTAGCCATATTGTCCTCTGCTCTCTTATTTTCAGACTCACTAGATATCCATTTGAAGTCATCTACTGTAAATGATTCATCTAGAAAGAGGAGTCTCTCTTTGTAGCAACCATTTTAATCTGCCCTAAGAAAACAAGAGGCTAACTTTTAACCATTCTGATCATTTACATTCAAGTTTGCAAATTCAGTACAGTCTAATCCTTTATTCTACAAAATATATCAAATTTGCTTGCAAGTCTTTTCTCCAGCAGGTGCTACTGATATCTCTGTGTTGGCTTTGACTGGGCCTGAAGGTTGGGGCAAGTTTTTGGCTAGCATGAGCATGATACAAGGCTATATTTTAATGTCTAATGTTTCTTTCTGATAAAAGCTTTGGGAACTTTAACAGAGCTATACAAGTATGGTTTCCCCAAACTTGTAGATGAAGTTGTGAAAAAATCTGCAGACATTCATCATGAAATTCCAACTGAGCTTTGGCTATTTTTATTTCCCAAAGGCCCTCTACTTTCAGTTAGCCTACAAATAAGAGAACTTGGTTTAAAAGTGTCGTCTTTCTCTTCACAAAATTGCAAACATTTATAAAAATTATTTAAGTTACTGATGAGATTACCATGAAGAAAACTAAGTTTTCTCCACATGTGCTGGAAATGTAAGAAAGCAACAGCAATTTGCAAAGCGATCATAACTATCATTAAGAAAATACTGAATATGATGGTCCCACTTGATCCAATTTTTTTCTTCTTAACTTTATAACAAATCACAATGTTGCTCTTATAATTCCAATCTGTAGAATTTCTGGTTTTAAATCTCAGCAAAGCCCCAGCATTATCTAACCTACTTTATTTATTTAGCAATAATCTGTTTGGTAAGTTAAGGAATTCTGAGAACCGTGAAAGTAATAAAGAGGTGGGAAATCTTGTATTTCTAAACCGATATCTTGGTCTTCCTCCCCCCCCCCCCCCAAATATGTTGCATGCATGGCTACATGTATCACTTCTCCATTGGGGAGTAACCTCACCCAATTTTTCCCCTTAAACATCTCCTTGTTTCTGTACCTAGACCCATTTAGTGGATTTCTGATCCACATACTTAGACCAGCATTAAATATATATTAACGTTTTGGCCTTTTCTGAGAGTTCTTATATGTAACAACTGTAAAGGCACCTCTGCTAAATTCTGAGGTGACACATGTTATGATGCCTCCTTAGTGCTTCCTACTCATTTTCGCTGCCACGAAAGACTCTTGCCTTAGAATTCTTAGTGGGACCCAAAGAACAGGATGGCTTAGTTATATTTAGTAGAATGACAGAGCAGTCAGCATGTGGGGGTGGCTATGAGGTACATTGGGATTCTTTAGTCTAAATAAAACAGCTGTTTTCTCTTAAATGTTGAGTTTATTTAGAAGTATAACAGTGTAATTGTTTCAGTAGAGTTCATAAGCATGATGGTTTCACATAGGTACAGTTATTCTTTCTCTCAGGTTCAGTAACTAGACCTAGCCACAAGGACTTATTTTCTCACTTGCCACTTAGGCTAATCACTTCCACATAACTTTCACATAGCACCTTACTAAAGCTCTTCACATACACTCAGCTTTCTTCCATATACACATTGAACAATACTCTCTTTCTAAAAACTAGTCAACTCTGCCCTCTAGGGTACAGCTACCATCCAGTCATAACAGACTTCAATCACCCATCCAGCCCCCTTCTTTTTTACTCCAGAGGTCTACATTTTAACCCACAGCAACATACATATAAAACCTCACATTAAATCACAGAAACAAAACACACACAAAATATTTACATAGCAAAACACCACAATATGTTTTATAAACACAAGAAGTTTTCTCCCCTACCTCCACAAACTAGTTTTCACATTTCTTGAAAAACTTCTCTATTTCATGAGATCCCAGATTCTGCCTTTCTGAGGCTTTTAGAAACTGCTAATATTTCCTAAAGGAAATCAACCCTGACTGTTTCCTGGAAGGCCACCAAATGAGAAGACCCTGGAGCTGGAGAAGACCCTGGAGAAGACCCTGATGCTGGGAAAGATTGAAGGTAACAGAAGAAGGGGACGGCAAAGGATGAGATGGTTAGTCAGTGTTACCGATCAAACAAACATGAAACTGAGCAAACTCTAGAGGATGGCAGAAGACAGGAGGGCCTGGCATGATGTGGTCCATGGGGTCATGAAGAGTCGGACTCGACTGTGTGACTGAACAACAAGAAGAAGAAGATTTACAGAAATAGCACATGAAACAAGACTTCCAGGATGGAACCAGTTCAGACTGCACTGGGAATTATGTGGCAGATGGTGTGATCCTGGGGCAGGGAGTGCTGAGGTAGCCATACTTGATTCTACTGTGATGAATGGGAGCCAGCTTGACCTCCTCTGTGGGGGAACAGCACATGCTTCTCCAAGCAAAGCAGCATGGTATCCGGAAACTGTGGAGAAAGTACCTCAGCCACAACCAGTGTTCCCTCTAAGCTGAGTTAGTGTGAGCTAGCTCACAGTTTTTTAGCCTCCGGCTCACACATTTTTGCCTTAGCTCAGGAAGGAGGGCTCCAGAGCCAACTAATTTATGCAGTAGCCAAATCACTTGCTCACAACTTTAATGCCAGTAGCTCACAGAGGATCATTTTTGTTCACGAGACTCCACAGCTTACAGGGAACATTGGCCACAACTGCCTGGAATGAGCCCATGGCAAGGAAGGGCAGGAACAGCAGAACCATCTGCAGGACTGGGTCAGCCCTGGCTGGTGGGAGCCTGGTCCTTCAGTGTTGGGCCAAGTTCCTCACAGAGGGCCTAGATAGCTGCTCTGACTATATGGAACTGTTCTAGGTAGGTGCCATCAGGGTGGTGCAGGCTGTTGATGTGCTCATGGTAGCAGCTAGCACAGTGCCTTCTGTGGTGTTACTGTGCCACCCAAACATACAGCACAGGCAGGAGGTGGATCCCTGGCAGGGGTAGTGAGAGAAAAAGCCACTATCTAGGTGTGGGCCATCTGGTGGCTGGGGGAGGGGAGCTAGTTAAAGAGATGGTTTGTGTGGGAGAGTCACCAGCAGCCTGGGACCCATGGCCATCACCTGCCACAGACCTGGTCTCACTACCTACTGCCGGGGTGGGGGTGCTGTAGAGAGACCCTGCTTCTGCTCCATGTCCATCCTGGAGCAGGGTTGCCTTCCATGGTCCAGTGGTTCCCACAGTGTTGTGCCCTGCCCTCACATTTTCCAGTGGCATGTTGACATGGCCATTCCAGATCTTGTGGGCAACAATGCCCACTGCCAGCCCAATTGGACTGAGATGGATAAGGTGCTGCTGTATGAGCTGGTGGTGGAGCATGCCAATGTGGCCCCTGCTACTGCCAGGAGCAATTCTGCTACCACTCACCTCCATGTCTTCTGGGGCAGTGGGTCTCCACCCTGAGCCACACTACTCAGACAAAGATGTCCACCCTGAAGAGGTGGAACAAATCTCTTAGGCCAGCAGTGGCAAAGCCAAGAGGAGATGGAGGTCAGCAATGGGGTGACCATGCTCACTATGGCAACTGTGGAGCAGAGAGGGATGGACGTGAGGTAGCCATGGGTGCAGGGAATGGCCATGAGCTTTCATGGGGCAGGGGTGGGCCTGCTGACTGATGTGTTGTTTTGTGTTCCCCCAGCCTGCTTCACCTTGACCTTTCCCACTGTTGTGATCAAGCATCTTTGCACCCTCATCCCTTTGAGATGGTCTGTGGCTGATGGGTTGGTCATCCTCCAGACACTGAGTATCAGAGACTCCCAGAGAGAGCAGTTGTGGATGAGGTGTTGCAGCAGGAGACTCCATATCCTTGGATGGGGGGGGCTAGAGAGGGCTGCCACCTCCACCTTGGTGGCCCTCGGGATTGCACTGCCCATGTTCTCCTCTTCCACAATGACAACCACCCTCCCAGTAAAAACACCTCCACAGAGAAGAAAATTATACAGACGGTTCTCCTTGTAGTATAACTTTGGTATGGACATGGGGACAATGGAAACCAAGGAGCCAAGGCATTCCAAGCACCTGGGTGTTGTCAAACTCACCTGCTAGAAGAAGAGTTTAAAATGTTTTTGGTTGGATTAAGTCAACGGTGTGTGTACATGGACTGTCATAACACCTGTTGATTAATAAACAGAGGACTACTACTGGTCTTGAATCCGAAGGATACTTAATCTGATGAAGGCAGCTATGAATTTCCCACCACTCAGGGAAGAGGGACTATGAGGTGATATTTCTACATTACATGACTTATCAAATATTGATTACAGAAATGAGTGGCACATGGCAGGACATCAAAGAGAACAGGCAATTAATCAAGAAAGCTGAATAAAAAGCTGATAACAGCCATGCAATAAAAAAGATACTAAGGCCCAGATCACACGCAGAATTTGCCCCACAATACTCACGAATGCCGGCCGGATTTTACAGCCGCGATCACACCAACACATCTGGCAAGGGTTTGACACCCGTCAGCAACCTGTAGCAGTCAGCTGAAGAAGCGGAGTAAAAAAACACCACAGAAAATCCACTATCAAAGAGGTTGCAACGGGTGGAAGACGGAGTTGCAGGTGTGATTGCACCGGTGCGCTCCAATCGCGTCACAGGAAGCAGGCTACAAGGAAAAACACCCGTTTCCCCCGCCATTGCATCGAATTGCGCAGCGGCGGGTCAAATTATTGCGGCACAAATAGCCACACTTCCCCCACCACCACCACATTTTCCGGTACGTGTGACCGGGACCTAACTATATTTTCACAATGCATGAGTGCACTGCACGCACACACAATAAGCCTGGGAAATCATTCTTGGAAACAAAGAAAAAAACAGAATGAGGCATCAAATGCGAGGTGGCACTGAAAGTTAGCTGTAATATTGCAGTGGAAAACATATCCTAATTTTTCAAAAGATTAATATTTGGTTTGATAACTGATCTTCCATTTTGTACATCATCATCTGGCATTGCTTCAACATCTGTCTGCAAATGGATGGATCAGAGGAGGATTTGGCAGCTGCAACGCTTGAGAATGTGCAAGGGCACAGGATTCTAGAGGGATGTTTCAGCAGAATCCCTGTTTTTAAAAATATCTTATAAACGGAATTTATTTTTATACACCCTGATCACCAGTTCACAGATAATTTATCTTCGAACAACTTATTTGTGCCTAGAGAGAGATAGAATGTTCTGACCCTTTACCTTCATAAATAAAACTGGAATAACCTTAAGAACTGTAAATAAAACATAGCCATATTTTATGGAACACAATTTAGGAGTATTTTTATACTAACCAACTTTTCCACATAAATTATATTTTAGTTAGACATAAAAATAACAGATTTGACCATCAAACTTTTGAAACTCTAAGAGATTGTCCAAGCTATTCACATCCCTTCAATAAAATAGTGAAAATCAGCCAAACTTTGGCCAAAAAAAGCTAATATTTCAACCAAGCCTAATTGCTGTACTTCCCATTGCTCTTTCTTTCCTTCAGAAACTCCCTTATTAATATGGGTATAACAATTAGGAAACAGCCCCCCAAATTTCCATTGTATTTAATTGCAGTTTAATTCAGAGTACCCACAGAATGTAATAGGGTACAATGAGTAGAGTTACGGAGACCTGGCTCTAGTGCAGTGCACATGAAGTCTGTTGGATGGCCTTGGGCAAATCACTGTCTCAGCCTAACCTCCCGCAGGATTGGTATAAGACTACAAAATTGCTCCATGCTGGTTGGGATGAGAAAGCAGGATAGAAATGTGACAATAACTGGTGATCCAGGTGGTCAGCTGTGTTGGTCGGAAGCAGTAGAACAAATTCAGAGTCCAGTGGCACCTTTAAGATCAACAAAGTTTTATTCAAGGTATGAGCTTGAATAAGTACACTTTTTCAAATACATTGGAAGGAAGGTAAGGTTCAGACTTATAGACAGGGGCTGATCAGCAAATTAACATGTAACATGATAAAGATGTTTTAAGATATATGAAGAGAAAAGGGTGATATCACTGGGTGTGTATAGATTTGGGCTACGTATTTCCCTTGATCACAATATCACTTTTTATTACACAGCTATTTTGTTATGAGGAGGGAAGGCGGCATCGTATAGCCCAATCTTGTCAGATCTCGGAAGCTAAGCAGGGTGCATACTTGGAAGGGAGACCACCAAGGAACACTCTGCAGAAGAAGGCAATGGCAAACCACCTCACTTCCCACTTGCCTTGAAAGCCCCTTGCCAGGGTCACCATAAGTTGGTTATGACTTGACTGCATTTTACATGCACACATATTGTCATGAAACTATTACTCCATTCGCAATTACAAATGAAATTTATGTTGAACTTGTGTGCTACCATTGCATCTGAAGTGTTGACACTGATCAAACTAGGCAGCCAACACCAGAAGCTGTTGTTTGTGAATACTGTTCGACCTTCATACATGTACCTCCCAGCCCTGCTATGGAATCCACAGTTTGTATATACACAGGCATCAATTTGAGTGATGTTTGGAGAACTATGAGAGAGGCTACCCTCTAATTAAGCTAAATCGATTTTTATTGGACACAGACAGAAAAGCACAAAGAGAAGGCAGATTTAAAAATACAATGAAATCCATTTTATGAAGAATGGTCCTATCCAACAGAAAACAACTGAATAATTCTCCACTTGCGGTCCTATCCAACAGAAAACAACTGAATAAATCTCCATTTGCAGGGAGGGTGGAATACAAGTCAAAAGTAATAAATAAACAGATTCCTAGCAGAAGCAATCACATTTATTTAGATATGTCCATACATGGTTAGTTCAACTGGAACCCATGTGTGAAGGTAAGTGTGGTGTCCCCAACAGGAAGAACGAAGGAGAAGAAGCAGAGAAGAGAGGAAGTGTTTCAGACTGAGGAGGGAAGTATTGCACTTGAACCAGGGAGTGGAAGGACAAAGTATGGAGGGGTGCAGAATGGGGTTTTGGAGCTTAGTCAAGCATGGCTAGGAGAAAGGAAAAAGGCAGAGAAGTTGTCTATATTGTGAGAAATACTCTTTGAGAGAAACAAGAAAATTGGAGAAATCAAGGGAGCATTCCATGCAAAGCTGGCCATGATAAATTGTGAGAAATACTCTTTGAGAGAAACAACATGGGAGGTTATCATTGCAAACAGTGGTAATTCAGTTTTGCCTGCATGTGGGCTGGATCCATGAAGTCATAAATCTAGTACCTGAAGGGATGTAACATTTTCTCATGAGGACATGGCTGTCTCATCATGAGATTCCTATAATGGTTCCTATCATATTTCCTAATATATACACAGCTAGGTGGAAGAAGACACACATACTTTTACAAGATTATTTCTTCTTTCCCTCCAAATTCTGCTGTATTCAATGATATCAGTTTAGCATACCCATAATCTAAAAGAGACAGGGCATCACATTACACTGGCAGGCACCCACAGGATTTTCAGTTTCATTGTGTGAACCAACTTTCAGTTAACTTGAATTACTCCCTATAATCAGAAGGCTGAATATCTAGGCCTCTAAGGAGTAGGCAGTTCCTCTTCTCACACTAATCATGAGAGTTGTACCTTTGCCCTTACAATATTCCAAGGTTATCAAAACCAGCCACCCTGTGCAAGTATTACAGGCAGCAAGGATGTTATTGTTTCCTTGACCTTGACACATCATATTTTAGCCTACGTCAACACATTTATAACTCAATGTTGGATTAGGTTGTTAAAAGATATGGCTGAAATTATGCTTTCCAAAAAAAGGTGGGGGGGAATCTCCTTCTCTGTTCTTACTAACAAATCCTGTCAAATTGCAAAATGAGTCTTAAAACATCAACAGCTAAAATAGCAAGACCCCACTGGGCAGTG
Organism: Gekko japonicus; assembly: GCF_001447785.1. NCBI lineage: Eukaryota > Metazoa > Chordata > Lepidosauria > Squamata > Gekkonidae > Gekko > Gekko japonicus. The sequence goes on from NW_015177125.1 coordinate 134,971, forward strand.
GTCTGTCTCTCCAGTTTCTGTGTCCTGCTCAGCACTTATCACTACAGTAAAAATCTTGCCTGATTCGAATGGGACTTTTGCTTCTAAGAAACAAGCTAGACATGTTGTGCAGGTCCCATAATCATGTGGAAAAGGTATGATGAACAGGATATCCTGCCTCCTCCCTATCACGTAATTGACTACCTAAACAATTAAAGTACAATGCAATTGACACTCCTTAAGGTTAATTGGGATCCTTTCCATATTTCCTTTCAAATGAACATGAGAGTTGCAAAGATTTTTTTTTTAAAATGAACAATCAAGGTGCATTCATTTCACGATTTTAAAACAAACAAATCAGTATTTCTCTAAAATGTCACAATACAATGCCATCAATTTACAAATACATGGGTTTATTTATTTCACAAGAACTTTTTAAATCACAAAGAGATCTGAAATATACACAGTGTTTTTAGTTAATCTAGTCACAGTACTCAACGTTTAAAATGTGGACTGCTGCCTTGCATAAAGTAGTGTATATGTGCTTGATGAATTATTATGGGTTCATTCAGTTAAAACTACCATATGCAACAAGGGGACCTATTCTGTGTGCAAGTGTGTGCAGCAATGAGATAGGGAGCTTGCAGGGTAAACATGCACTTCCTGAAAAGGGGAAATTATATTTTAATTGATGTGCACTTGGCAGTACTTAACATACTTATGTCAATGTGAGAAAAATATTAGCTGGCTGTTTTTTGATCAGCAATTCCCACATTGGCTGTGTTGTAAGGAGTCCACCTAGAAAAGCTAAACAATGACCTATGAGATGTAGCTTTGGGATGGGTGTTGATGAAAAGATTTCCTTGTATTATTTTCATTGTGTTTCCTGCTTGCCTCATCACTAATGATTGAGGTGTTAGCCAGAAAATACAGACTATTTTTTTAAGCATCTTAGGGAATTATTTCTTTCTCATCTTGAGGCTGCCATGTCGTAATACAAAAATGGGCCAGAAATGTAGGTTATGAAAGGCTGAAGAAGAAGGAAGAGGAGGAGATTGGATTTATACCCCGCCCTTCACTACCCAAAGGAGTCTCAGAGCGGCTTACAAACTTATTTCCCTTCCCCTCCCCACAACAGACACCCTGTGAAGTAGGTGGGGCTGAGAGAGCTCTGACAGAAACTGCTCTTTTTCAAGAACAGCTGTGCCAGAATTATGGCTTGCCCAAGGTCATCCAGCCAGGTGCAAGTGGAGTCAGACCCAGTTCTCCCAGATTAGAGTTCACGCACTTAACCACTACACCAAACTGGCTCTCTTAACCCTGATTGTATGACTCATCTATGTGAAAAATAGTGAATTCCACAGGGAATTACTAGAACCAGTAACTACAGACATGATTGGGATGTTTGACAGAACTTAGCTATAGATACAGAGCAGGTATTTTAAACAAAGTTCACACTCAGACTATCTACCTTATGTAATGTCTGCTGTACAGAAGTTACAGATATAATGTATGTTCAGAACAGGGTGCTTGTTCCGCTGCAATTTCTTCCACCAGTTTGCTTTGGAGGTAAAGGCTCAAAAGTTGAAGTGTTGCCTACTTGATGGGTGCCCCATTCATTTACGGGAAGAAGTGAGCTTGCGTACATAGAGTTGCTCCATCCATTGGAATTAATGGAGCAGGTGTCCCATTCACTACCTGACCTATGATGGAAAAGGACATGAGGTCCCAGGCGGGCAAACAAAATCAGGCTGGGCTAAACACAAACTTAGTGTAGAAGCTGGGTAAAAGAGCTAGAGACCATGAGCTTTTCTGGAGAGATCTGCTGAGGATTAACACAAGCTAGAGTGAAGAAATGTTGAATCAGCAAAGGCTAAAACCTCAACTAAAGGCTAACACAGGAGCTCGGGAGCTAAGAATCATACCTCTTCCTGTAGCCAGAATTGTATCCTGGGTCCTGAAAAAAAATCTAGAATGTTTTGCTGCCTTTCTTCATAAATCTGGATTGGAGGATGTCTTGAGCTGTCGGGCATGCATTCCCATATCTAGTGTTCAGGTTTTGACATTGGCTCTCCTTCTTTGGAGCTGCGGTGGCTCAAGTGGTTAAGACGCTAAACTGCAGGCTGTGGAAGGTCAGTAGTTCAGCAGTTCGAGACCCGGGTGCTGCATGATGGAGTGAGCTCCCATCTCTAGTTCCAGCTCCTGCCAACCTAGCAGTTCGAAAGCAAGAAATTGCAAGTAGATAAATAGGTACCACTTCAGTGAGAAGGTAACAGCGTTCCGTGCACCTTGGTGTTTAGTCATGCCGGCCACATGACCACGGAAACGTCTTCGGACAGCGCTGGCTCTTCGGCTTTGAAACGGAGATGAGCACCGCAACCCTAGAGTCGGATTTGACTGGCTTTCGAGCAAGGGAACCTTTACCTTTACTCCTTCTTTGTCCCAGGGGTCCTGGGGGAGATTCTGGGGGTGCTGGAGGTGGATGAGTCCATTCGGGAGTTATGACTTCCTAGCTGGCATGTTCCACTAGGTTTTGATTAAAGTTCTCTGGTGAGAAGGCAGGGAGTCTTGCCTGGAAGGGTCCAAGGTATAGGGACCCTCTGGTGTAGTGGCAACCAATGGGGGGGGCACATTTTTCTCTGAGGAGTCTACCTCCTAACTAGAGACTAAGCCAGAGCAGGAGCTGACAGCAGGCTATATATGTGCAGTAGGAAGGGCTAGAGTATGGTTGCCAGCCTCCAGGTGAGGCCTGGAGTCCTCCCAAAATTACAATTGATCTCCAAACTACAGAGGAACTACTCCTAGAGGAAATAGCAGCTTTGGATGATGGAGTATATGGCATCACATTCACACTGAGCTCCCTCCTCCCCCAAACTCCAACTGTTCAGGCATCACCTCCAAATCTCCAAAACAACTCCCAAGCCAGAGTTGACAACTCTGAGCTGGAGTGAAGCACTAGCATTTTCCGATTTAGATATTTAAAACAATGGGCTGGCTCCAGACTCCCTCTCTGCTGAGACTTGCCCTCCTGGGGTGAGCAGGGCACAGCCCTTCTCAATGCCTCCTCAGGTGGCTCACCACTCTTTGTGATGCTGGTGCTGGCTCCGGCTACACCAGAGATGCATGTTGGCCCTGAGAGATTTGCAGAGCTGATCAACTGTTTGGCAGAGACCCGCCTTGCCTGCATTTCAACAGCCAGTCCAACTCCCTGCCTTGGATAGGTAGAGGGCCAGAAGGCCACCAAGGGGCAGGAGATGCCCCAAAGCGGAGGCCTGCGTGAAGGGCAAAGGCTCTCGAGGCCTGAAGGCCTCAGAAGATGGGAATCCGGGAGGTGGAGTCAGGGGGGAATGGCCTGAGTTGTTTAAAGCTTTGCAGTCCCGAGCCAAAGATGATCCAGTTGATACTGCTCCTTTCCTGTAAGCCAAGGTGCACAGAGCGAGTGCCAGAAGGCACAGGAGCAGCCTGATGGGAAACAGAGGATCAGCATGACTTGAAGCCCCCCCCTTCCATATCTGAGACCAGAGAAGGAGCAGAAGGCCTGGTAGTCTTTCGGCAATTAGCCCCACCTCCAACCCCATCAGCTAGGGCAGAAACTGCAGGGGCCGCCCTTCCACATGCCCCTAGAGCACTGCCAAGGGGGCATGGTGCCAGGTCCCCTTCCCTCCCCAATGCTAGATTCACACCTTCCATTAATAAGCAACGATACTATTCCCATTTTTATTTTGATAGGTCTAGAATGGGTTCTAAATCCTTTAACTATTGGATATAATACTCTAATTTGTTTTCTCGCAGACGGTTCTTACAAGCATCAATATCAATAATAGAATTACTCCTTGATATCCAAGAGATGACAGAATGTAATACCCTAGATATTTGTCTAAGACATATAAGTCCTTTGAATTGCATTTGCAGTGCACATATGATAAACATTTGGATGATATCATAAGAAGAACAGACTCCAGTATTAGTCTTCTGGGACCACTTATTTCTCATCACAAACATATTTTACAGTTATATGACTCTCTCGCTAGCAGACAGAAAAAGGAATCAAGAAAGCAATCTGAGAAAAAAAATGACCTGCTTTGCACTGAATTTATTCTTATTGGCAGATGTTTATACTTCATGATCTATGGCTGAAAGCAGCATTTGCATAATCTACCATCAAACTGCCTTCTGAGGAAAGCGTGTGGACTCTGATTTTCACTTCTAATAACAGGAGGGCTCGCTGCATCTTATCAAGTGGCAAATAAACAACACAGAAAGGTTCCAAGTCTCTGAACTTTTCTGCCACTGAGCATGGCACAAATCTGTAGTCTGATCTTTTTGATGTCGCTACAGATCCTGCGTGAACCAAACAACAAAACCAGGTGTGAGGTTTGATTCACTCATGATCAGCACTGAGCGTGGCCCAGCAGGGATTCTTCCTGTTAATTTTTTGCATTTAAACAATTTGCAACCTGACTTTCATTAAACAAAACAAAACTCAGGGTAGTGTACCAAATGTCACTGATAAAAACTAAAAGAATAGGCTTTCTTAACACAGAATAATGATAAACATGGGAACACAAGTTAACATGGGGGGGCTTTTCACTAAAAGTCTTCCAAAATAAAACTGCATGTCAGGCTCAGCAAAATATAAGCAAAGAAGGGGCTTTATGCACTTCCTCAAGCAGGCCATTCCTCAGTGAAGGTGCTACAACAGGGGAAAAAAACCTCATGACTATATTGAGGATAAGTGAACTCTCCAAATGGACAGCAGAGCCAAGAGAAGTTGCCCAGATAATCACAGATACCACACAGGTTCATATAGGGAGTGGTAGCTGTCAGATATGTAGGGTACAGGTCAGGAAGGGCTTTAAAGGTATAAACGAGTTGTCTTCAAGGAAGCCCTATGTAAAAGGTGTTTCAGTGACCTACATTTTACAGAAGCATGGATCAGTAAGGCGAACGCCACATCGGCTTATTTAAGAAGAGAGCTGTCTCACTAAATGTAAATGAAAAGGCATTCACAGCAACTGTTCCAACTGCTTTTTCAAAAGCAAGAGTGGCTCCAAGAGCACCCAACAAATACTTTCCTTGATCAACCTTATCCTATCCAGAACCTGCAAAATCAATATCCTCAGGAACACCGGCTTATCCAGAAACCACATCCTTATGTGTTTTGATCTGAGTATATAAAGGTGAGATTTAAGTTTTAGGAAAACTATGGGAAAATGTACAGTGCAGTAATTAAAGTGAAATCACTTCGGTTTTTATGTATTAATATTTTTGGTACAAGGTTTGTGTTTAAGTAGTTACTTATGCTAAAAGCTATTTGCTATCATCAAGACAAGTCATGACAAAAAATTAAAATCAACTCGCCAATTAAATATAAGCTTTGATACAAAAGAGGCATGTAATTGAGGTCTGGTGTTGCGATTAGCATAATTGCCTTTCTGGCTTCGCTTTCAATGATCTATTATCTAAGTTTTAGATTAACTAAACCTTGAGCTTTCCTGCATGCTTGACTTACTCCTGATTTTCTTGGCAGTCGATCCAGAGCATTGGAATTGGCTGGAGCACAGTTCTTCTGCATGTCTGCCCTCCCTGTGCATTTTCACCTTTGTGGAGTCAGTGCATTTTCCTTCTCACAGGTCTTAAATAACCAGGATTTTTGAGGGAGGGTGCTGTTGTCATTGGTGGTGTCACAACAACATTCCCCCTTTCATTTTTTGCATATGTTTATACTGATATATTGCTATCATGGCTGTATTTTTTAAAAGCACTACAGTGTCACTATATCAATGTTGCAATGCTCGTTTAACCAGGTTCCTGTCTCTTTGTATCCCCATCCCTTCTGTGTTACACTTCCCTCTCTTTTCCCCCTTCCTCTTCTCTGTCACTCTTCCTCTCTCACTGTTTGAGGGAGCCATGAGAATCAGAGGTTTGGCAGATTTCTATTCCATTGTTTAATTTTGATTCTCCACTTCCAGAAGCCCTTTCCCTCCCTTTCAGCCACCTGCTTCTGTCAGTTTCCCTGCCTCCCATCACCACTTGCTGGCCCTTTCCATGCCTTTTGCCACCCCTCCTCATTCTTCTGCTTTTCCTTCCCGCTGCCATTGCCTCCTCCTCTTGGGTTTACCCAGCTATAGTGCCTCTTACTCTCCCCACCACCTTGTCCACCCACTTGTTCTCTGAGTCACCAGCCAGCCCAGCTGCACTGCAGCCACTACGTCCACCTGCCGCCTTCTCACTTTCCCACTGCCTCACCTATCTGCACCAGCTGGCTGCTCCCCTCTCCGCATTTTGTGGTGCCACCCTCCCAATACCTCCCTCCCTGATACCTCTACAGCAGCTGCAGACTTCCTGATGTAGCCTGCTCTTTTCATTGGTCTCTTCATTGTCGCCTTGGTTGGCCCTTCCCTGCCTCCAAGTTTGCCTCCTTCTCTCAGCCACCAGCCAACTGATTCATTGACAGTGACCTGTGCACAATTGCAAACTTGGATTCTCTGATTAGTGGTTGTTGAAGTTTTTGGATTTGGATACTATGGATTTAAGTATTTGCAGATAGAGCCATGTTGAGAATTAGGTATACTGACAAGTGGGAGAACTACAAGGACTTGAGGGGTGGGGCATTTCTCTTCCTCCCTTCTCCATTAATTCTTCTTTCATTTCCCTGAAAGTACTCATAGCCTTTCCCTTACTTTCTTCTCTCTTTTCCACTCACCAGCCAACCCACCTTTATTTATTTATTATTTTGATTTATATCCCACCCTTCCTGGAAGCAGGCTCAGGGTGGTTCACATCAACCAACAGAATCCAATCTTAAAAATAAGCCAAGAATGAATAAATAACAGTATTATTTATTTGCCCCCATCTACAGTTTCCCTCCTGCCCTCCCCTAGCAACCTCTACCCAGGAAACTATGTCCAAGCTTTTTCACGCACAGTTGAGCACTGTGGAAATTTTATGTACTTACAGGGGCACCTTATTTCCCTCTGTATCACCTTCCCACATTATTTCCTTTTTCCCTTCTCCTGGCAACCCCCATATCCTCAGCTTTCATTGCTAACTTCTCTCATTACCCACAGCTACTAACTTTTATCTGCTACCTATCTTCAGTTATATTTCTTATTTATTTACTTCATTTATACCTTACCTTTCTACATGATGGAAGCCCAAAGCAGTTTACATAATTCTTCTGTCCTCCATTTTATCCTCAGAACAACCCTGTGAACTAAGGCCCCTGCCACACGCAGGGGAAAAAGCGGCACAAACCGTGGCTGTTCAAAGCCGCGTCAAAGTTGACACGGCGCGGCGGGATCCCATGGATCCCCTGGCCGCGCCGCGTTTTCTCCCCGGCACGATCAGACGCCGGGGAGAAAACACAGAGCTGACGGCCGGCCAGCCGAACTGCGCATGTCAGAGCATGCGCAGTTTGGCTAGGAGCCCAGGAAGCGCCGGCGCAAGGACGCGCCGGCGATCAGACTCCCGGGTTGAGGCGCACCAAGGCGATGAACCACCTCGGTAGGTGGTTCCAACTTGATGCGCCTTATCCCATGGATGGGCCGGTTTGGGGACGGAAGCACCATGCTTCCCAGATGTTGTGGTGTGATCGCGGCAGTTTGAACCGCCCCCAAACCGTCCTGCTTCTGGGCCAAATTCCCTCGTGTGAACGGGGCCAAAGTAAGGCTGAGAATGTGTAACTGGCCCAAGGACATTCAGTGAGTTTCCATGGAATTCAAACCTGGGTTTCTCAGAGCCTAGTCCCAAACAGTGGCTTCCATGGGGTGGCTACTTTTGAACAGTAACAAGAAGCCAGGCCAGGATGAGTCATGTAAGTCACCTGGTAAATGCTGCAGACCTGGTCCTGATAAGCCCTCCTTTAAAGGTGAAGACAGCCCTAGAAAGGGCCCTGTCCCTTCTCTCTGCCTTTTCCTGACAGAAACCAAGGCTTGAATGCTGGCAATACTGTTATGCAATACTGCCTAGCAAGAGCCACTTAGGGTATTTGTTTCTTTAAGCTATAGGTGCTGCTCCAATCATTTGGGGGATAACTCCCCCAGTGGTGTTTTTTTGATAAGATTTCGATTTTTTTTTGCAGACGACCATTTTTCAAGACAAAATCTGTCTTGTCTATGGCCCCAATCTCTGAATTTAAGTATCCTCAGATATGGTCATGCTGAGAATTAAATCTATTATTTGATACTAACTCAATGCTTCTTTTTCCAGTGCAATATATATGTTACTTTCATTCAGAAGGTTACTAGTTCATTCCAATCCATTGCACACATTTTTATTTGCACTGCAAGGGGAAATCATTCCAGAAACAGGTGGAGGACAGTGTTCCCTCTAAGCTGAGTTAGTGTGAGCTAACTCACAGTGTTTTAGCTTCCAGCTCACAAATTTTTGTCTTCGTTCAGGAAGGATGGCTCCAGAGCAAACTAATTTATACAGTAGCCAAATCGCTCGCTCACAACTTTAATGCCGGTAGCTCACAAAGTAGAATTTTTGCTCACAAGATTCCACAGCTTAGAGGGAACATTGGTGGAGGACATTACACTATTAATAAAAACAGCAGATTCCAGAAATCCATAATTTGTAAGACTCAACTTGAAGCAATCGACTTATGTTGTTGGGGGAAATCAAATAGTATAAATTATAATCATCAATGGAAGTAGAAGATTAAAAAAACAAGGAGTGCAACTCTTGTACCAGGACCAAAGGACAGAATGATGTCAGAGATTATTTCTCTGTATTTGAGCCCTAATTCCATTCTGCAGGTTCTTGTTCTGTTTGTCCAAAGCATGAAAGGACTGTGGCCTACATGATGAGGTTCTGATTACAGACTTGGGGTTTGATTCTGCTTAAAATTTCCATGTACAATGGGGCTGGGGGAACAATTTTTACCAGTTCTGCCTCTCAAAGCAGACACCTGACTCTCCCCTGATCGATTTCTTGGGTCCCTCAGCATTCAGGCTGAAGTAGGAGGGTAAGGTAGGAAGTGATGCTTCCACAGATATAAATCATTCCTGTTTCTTTCAGAGGCCAAGCAGATGGTTCTAGCAGAACATAAAATTGTTGCTATACTATTGTTTGGAGATATGTCGTAGCTAAACATGGAAGTTTCATTTAGACCCATCTTCTACAGATCAATCTAATTGGTCATATAAGCTAGTGTCAACCTCTACACTCAATCACATGTTGTGTGATGAAGTATTTCCTTTCATCTGTCCTGAATTTACAGCCTAACAACATTATTTGGGTGATTAGTAAGTGACAGGACAATACGTACAACTGGACAGTATTGCCAAAATGATGCCGTTCCTGAAAACAACATTTGAAAAATGGTATGACGAGGTACAGGCATACATTGAATACCTCAGGTGGTGATCTATTTACTCAGGCTGAGGGAATAGTCCCAGTTTACTCAGCCCCTTAGGTTATACTATGACTATTAATACCATCAGTGAGCACTTGACGATTTCCCAGACAATGCTATCCTACCGGCAGCATGCACTTGCATGGAACCAAGCTGACATCAGCCTGCATGTGTGTTTGCAGAGTACAGCACTGGTTTCTTTCTAGGAACCAGACTCATTCACTTGCCCTCATTTCTGGTCACTCAGTGGGACAGCCAAGCACTGATACACAGGTAGATGCTTGATCCAGTTCCTCTACTACTGCTATGGAGTCATACAGCAGTTGGGCAGCAGCGGCAACTCAGAATCCACTGTGAAGACCAGAGAACACCACCTCTTCACATGCATTTTCTGTGACCCCTACATAGTGGAAAGGTCTGCCTGAGACAGTTAGAAAGGCAGCTGCATTTCTATCATTTTGCAAAAGGTGCAAACCCAAATTGTTTAGGAGGGCATTCTTGTAGATGGAACAAAGCTGCCGTATGATGGAGGTGATATTTATCAGGGATAGTTTTTTCTGCACTGATTGTCCTCTTTAGGTATGTTTGTATGTGTTGTTATGGTTTATTTCGCCCCTGTATCAGCCCAACTGCATTATTTTGTCTTACTAGGATTCTCTACTATTAGATTCAAATATTGTTATCATATCTTGTAGTCCACTTACTGATTGATGGACATTATCATATTTTGTAATCCACCTTGAGTCCCAGTGAAAAAAGTGGACTATACATGATAATGACAAGCAGCAGCAGCAATGATTATGGGGAGCAATGGACTTGCTGGAAAAAGCAACATAGGGAATATCCAGAAAGTTAATATCTATGACATCTATGCAGCCATACTGAGCAGACCAGTAACTGCAGCAACGAATGCACTTTCTCAAGAGCTGTGCTTTGTGTTCTAAGTAAAATCAGTATCTCTGCAACAAAATCACAGCTGCAAGAGAAGATGTGTGAACTCTGCACAGCAAAGGAGCAATCAGTGTATATTTATTGAACAACAAACTGTTTGTATGGAAAGGCCCTGAGAAAGACCTGGAATTGGACACGAACCCACCCTTTTGGCTAGCCCAAACAGGACTTTCCTCAAGTGGTACAAAACATCCAGAGAAAACCAACTATGTTTTGTTACAAATAAATACTTACTGCTGAATCTGGGAACTGTGGTAACAGAACAAAACCAGATCAATTCCCACCACTATTAGCATACACAAATGGGCATTTAATGTACAGTTGTCATCACAATGAACAGAGCCAAAAAAATTTCTACCACAAGGTCAAAAATTAAATATGAGCATGTGAAATAACAAGCTCGTACATTGAGTTTGCCCATCATTTTATGTGAAGAGTACAGAATAAGTTGTTGGATCAAAATAAAATTCAAGAGCAAAAGAGCTAGTTTAATTATGAAGTATATCTTGCAAGCTTCAATTCTCATTGAAACATTTGTGACCTTCGGGGGTCAGGAAACTTCTCTCATTCCTAGTCAGATACTTGTGCATAATCCCTACTTCTTTTGACAGCTGAACAGGAGCTCTGCATGTAGACTCTGCACTGGCAGGTGGAAAGCTGACAGATAAGGAAGTTTAATTTGAAAAAAAGAGAGATGTGGAAAAATATAAATGCTAGTCATGCAATTCCCTAGGCATAGACAAATATTATTGTAGATTAATGGAAAGACGATAGATGTTGTCATGCAGTAGGGTCCAGAGGTCTTTTGCAAATTCCTTATTGGATGCTTCTTTTTTTCCCAGAAAGCCTTTATTAATCTTTGCAGAAAAATTAATTTCAGACATGACCCCAGTAGGCTGAGATTATCACCCTCAAATCCCAAAATACATGCATGTGCCAGAGGTAATGCAAATACTATACATCCATATAAATCAAGATATTCAGCAATATTCCCAGTTTAATTTCTCTGCTATGATCATAGTCAAAACAGAGAGAAAGAGGAGACACAAAACAGTCAGTGTTACTGGACACAAAAAAACAATAGATTTCCCCAAGCCTTTACTAGGCATAGCAATAGCATAATGAACCATATCCCAAGGCGCCTTTCTTTGGAATAGTTTTATCATATCAGGACAATGTCTAAATGTTTTGAAGCAGAGTTCATGTTTGCTGCTGGTCAATGTATCTTACAGGTTCAAAATAATAAAACTTTTAAGATTGCAGATAGTAGTCCAATGAAGAAAAATATTTAGATGGTTAACTTTGTTTTCTTTCTGTTGCTATTTCTTCTTAACATTGTTTTAATGCTGCAGGCTAGACTCTGTACAAAAGACCAGCAGCTCTCTTTGTTAAGGAAAGGCTGTACCCATTTCCTGATCATACAATCAAAAGATGACAATTATGACTGTTTTGTAGTCCTCATCTGTGCAGGACTACTCCATTTATATTAACCCTGCAACCATGTGGTTAATCTCCATCATGTGTAAACTATTAGGCCAACCAAAAATAACTATACGTTTCCTGATTTCTAATATCCTTAATTACTTTTGTCATGCACTACAGATTAGAAGCGAGATAACAAGTAAAGAAGAAAATCACCTAAAAATCAAAGACATTTGCATAAGAGGGTTAGAAGATTATACTTTGAAACAAGAAAAAAATAAAGACCAGGCTGGCTGACCCAAGACCAAACGTTGCTCCGGGCAAGGAGCGTGTTGGGCGCCCTTCTTCCTGTGTTCAGCTTTTGAATACCTTATTTTCATTGCATTTGTAGACCAGTTCCTGACTTTGATACATTATTTGCATGCCTGATTTCTTTTTGCCATATAAGATAATATGTTTGCATGCTTGGATCTATGTTTATTCATGCTATATAAATGCCAATAAAAACAAATTTGTTTCTTCTAGCCTTAACTTTAAGAATGCTGAACAGTATTAACATCAAGAAACTGAGCTGTATACCAGTACTAGGCGGATCAGTATTAAATAATGCTACAATCAGTGACACTTTTGTAATATCCTTAATTTGCACTATTTGTTTAAACTGTTGAGTGGCTGGTTGAGCAGATAGCCTGGGAAAGGCATCCCCCAACTCCAGCACCTCCCAAATCTGGCACCACAAGTGTTCTTCTTAGCTTTGCTCTAAATCTGGCCTGTGTCCACAAGTGGGCAATGATTATACACATATTTGACACTTGTACACTTTAAAGGTGACAGTTTTTTCACAGCATATGTATGATAGGTGTACCTGCATATGGTAATTAAATATATTTATATTTATTGGCCCTGATTCAAAGATAGTGATGTTCATCTAATAATGGGTGGGAGAAAGCTGTGTGCAGTAGCCCCAAACGGGGTGGTGGGGGTGCACATTCCTGACTGCATCAACAGAACCATGCAACGTGCCTGTTCATCAACATTATACTGGGGCAATAGTGAATATATTGTATGATGCGAATTTAGATGAAGGTGTGCATCCTGACCCTAGCCACATCCATATCCACACTTATAGCCTGCACACAGTTGCTCTGTTCACGTGTTACAGAAAATGCACATATATCCTGCAGGAACAGATGTCTGTTTGTAAGAAACAGCCACCGTGACCTATATATTAGTACTTGTATGAGAGAACACCAAGGAAGTTCAGGGTTGCTACACAGAGGCAGTAAGGACAAACCACCTTGGAACCCCTATGAGGTCAGCAGTGTCTTGACTGGACCGTATTTTCAACCACCACCAAGGAACTGTTATGCCAACTTCTCCAGGAA
>NW_015177126.1:0-1301 GCF_001447785.1 Gekko japonicus
GGCAGGGTATACATCCAATCTCTTCCCCCTCCTTCGCCTTCTTCCCCTCCCTCCCCTCCTCTCCTGGCCATTTCAAGTTGAACATAAGAACACAAGAGAAGCCAATGTTGGGTCAGGCCAATGGCCCCTCTAGCCCAACACTCTGTGTCACACAGTGGCTGAAAATACCAGGGGCCATCAGGAGGTCCAGCGGTGGGGCCAGAACTCCAGAAGCCCTCCCACTATTGCCCCCCACCCCAAGCACCAAGTATACAAAGCATCACTTGCCCCAGACATAAGTACATAAGAGAAGCCAATGTTGGATCAGGCCAATGGCCCATCCGGTCCCTCACTCTGGGTCACACAGTGGCCAAAAATACCAGGTGCCATCAGGAGGTCCAGCAGTGGGGCCAGGACACCAGAAGCCCTTCCACTGTCGCCCCGCCCCCGAGCACCAAGAAGACAGAGCATCCCTTGCCCCAGACTGAGAGTTCCCACCTATACCTTGTGGCTCAAGAAGACAGAGCATCACTTGCCCCAGACTGAGAGTCCCTATCTATATCTTGTGGCTAATAGCCACTGATGGACCTCTGCTGGTACCAAAGGGAACTCAGGCCCTTATGCCCATGCACTGTGGTCCAATGTGAATTGGGCCTGTGTGCAGCTAAGGAACTGTAGAGCTCCCAGATCGGACATTAGGAGAAATTCTCTAAATTCCTCTTTACCCAGTTTCTCATTGAAATCCAACAGTCCATTCCTTTTTCTCTTTCGAGGAATTTTGGAGTCTGCTTCGATTCAATTCTGTTTTGACCAAAAGAGAAATTCCAAGAGAGGAGGGACAGAAAGGGAGGCTGTGCATAATTGTGGAATTTCCCTTGGCAGATGATCAGAGACAGGCAAGATCTTCTCATCTTCTTTCTAGAGAGCCAGTTTGGTGTATGGTTAAGTGTGCAGACTCTAATCTGGGAGAACCAGGTTTGATTCCCCACTCCTCCACTTGCAGCTGCTGGATGACCTTGGGCAAGCCACACTTCTGTCAGAGCTGTTTTTGAAAAAGAGTAGTTCCTGTCAGAGCTCTCTCAGCCCCACCAGCCTCATAGGGTGTCTGTTGAGGGGAGGGGAAGGGAAAAGAGATCGTAAGCCGCTGTGAGACTCATTGGGGTAGTGGAGGGTGGGGTAGAAATCCAATCTCTTCTCTCATCTCTTCTCTTCTTCTTCTTCTCTGTCTGTGAGCTTCCTAGAGGCAGCTGATTAGCTGTTGTGAGAGCAGAACGCTGGACTATAGATGGGCCTCCTTGAGTCTGATCCAGGAGGGCTCTTCC
>NW_015177126.1:1312-3431 GCF_001447785.1 Gekko japonicus
TTCATTCCATGGCCAATGTTCCCTCTAAGCTGTGAAGTCTTGTGAGCAAAAATTCTGCTTTGTGAGCGACTGGCATTCAAGTTGTGAGCGAGTGATCTGGCTACTGCATAGTTTGCTCTGGAGCCCTCCTTCCTGAGCGAAGGCAAAAATCTGTGAGCCGGAGGCTAAAAAACTGTGAGCTAGCTCACGCTAACTCAGCTTGGAGGGAACATAAGAACATAAGAGACGCCAATGTTGGATCAGGCCAAAGGCCCATTCAGCCCAACACTCTGTGTCACACAGTGGCCAGAAGGAACACTGCCCATGACACTCTTTAGCACAGAGACCGGGAATAACAGCAGAGGCGCTACAAGGAGGAAGAAATACGCCAAGCGCATCAGGTTCCCACCCCCACCCCCCACATCCAAAGTACTTCCCATGGCATTTCCCGGTTGGGGAAACATTCCCCCCCCCCAGGAAAAAGTCAGCTGAGGTTTGCTGTCCAGGAGCAGTGAGACCGCCATCGCCCTTTGCAAGAGGCATCTGATTCTCAGCTCAGGGGGTCCTGCAAACGGCATACAAATGGAGCCCATTAAAATGCACGCCGAGTCATCCTTTTGAATCCCCTGGCTGGCAACTGTCGAGATGCGCAGGAGAGAGAAAGAACCGTTCCCCGGCCAAAACGATGCCTTCTGTTCCAGGATGGATGGAATTGGTGTAGGTTTTCTTTTTCTTTTTAAAATGTATTTACTAAAAATACAATGCAACGGGCCTCCTGGTCTTGGGAAACAACCGTGAGAAAGATTCTTTGCAACGGCATCTGCGGCGCAGGGGTAGGCCAGGCCGAGTCATACGCTTTCTATAAAAGGGATAATCGCGGGAGGGAGGGAACGGCAGGTCACAGCAGCGTTCCAGATGTCAGCGGTGTTGGCGGGCTTAGGAATTTCAGTCAAGTTACCGGGTCCCCATGGAGCTGCGGTGGCTCAAGTGGTAAAGACGCTGAACTGCAGGCTGGGGAAGGTCGGTAGTTCAGCAGTTCGAGACCCGAGTGTGCCGCATGACGGAGTGAGCTCCCGTCTCTAGTTCCAGCTCCTGCCAACCTAGCAGTTCGAAAGCAAGAAATTGCAAGTAGATAAATAGGTACCACTTTGGTGGGAAGGGAACGGCGTCCCGTGCGCCTTGGTGTTTAGTCATGCCGGCCACATGACCACGGAAACCTCTTCGGACAGTGCTGGCTCTTTGGCTTTGAAATGGAGATGGGCACCACAACCCTTGAGTCGGACTCGACTGGCTTTTGAGCAAGGGAACCTTTACCTTTACCGAGTCCCCACTTGGCCACGACTGGGCTGCAGGGGGGTAGGGTTGCCATCTCCAGGTTGGGAAACTCCTGGAGATTCAGGGGTGGAGCCCAGTATTCCCTCTAAGCCGAGTGCGTGTGAGCTACCTCGCCGTTCCTTTAGCCTCCGGCTCACACATTTTTGTCTCCGCTCAGGGAGGACGGCTCCAGAGCAAACGGATTTACGTAGCGGCCAAATCGCTCACTCACAACTTTAATGCTAGTAGCTCACGAAGTAGAATTTTTTGCTTGCAAGACTCCGCAGCTTGGAGGGAGCATTAGATAGGGACCCCAGTGAGGTACAGCGTCAGAGAGTCCGCCCTCCAAAGTATCCATTTTCTCCAGGGGAACTGATCTCTGCACTTTGGAGATGAGTTATGATTCCGGGGGATCCCCAGGCCCCACCTGGAGATTGGCATCCCTAGTGGGAAAGGAACACACAGACTGTATTGTGGCCACATGTGTGTCATGTGACGCAGACTCAATTGACAATAGCATGATTGATGATGGGGACTTACCTTCAAGACTGCTGGGAAGATGGTCACAAAAGCCTTGTTGGATCAGAGCAAAGCCTCATCCAGCCTTGCGTCTACGGTTCCTAACTCTAGATTTTAGCGGTGGAGTCTGGGGAGGTTTCTTCTGCGGGGTATAATGCCACGAGTCCACCTTCCAATTTGGTGTAGTGGTTAAGTGTGCGGACTCTAATCTGGGAGAACCGGGTTTGATTCCCCACTCCTCCACTTGCACCTGGCTGTATGACTTTGGGCAAGCCATAGTTCTGATAAGAGCTGTCCTT
Organism: Gekko japonicus; assembly: GCF_001447785.1. Lineage (NCBI taxonomy): Eukaryota > Metazoa > Chordata > Lepidosauria > Squamata > Gekkonidae > Gekko > Gekko japonicus. The sequence continues at coordinate 3,424 of NW_015177126.1, forward strand.
GAGAAAGA
>NW_015177126.1:4616-8600 GCF_001447785.1 Gekko japonicus
AGCAAAAGGGAGGTGTGGCTGGATGACTATACTTCTGGTAACATGGGGGTGCAGCCTAATAGGCTAATGAGCTATGTTCTCATGGGTGTGGCTGGATATGCTAATGAGTTTCTGTTGTTGGGTGTGGCCTATTATGCTAATGAGTTCCAGCTGGGCTTTTTCTACAAAAAGAGCCCTGAGAAGGAGGAATGCGTGATGCCATTGTCTCCCCTCTTCTGCCCTGGCGGCATACTGCCTCTGAGCGTGGCAATATCTAATACGCTAAGCTAATACACAATATCTAATCTAACACACAATATCTAATACACAGTATCTAATGCACTAAGAGAGCCAGTTTGGTGTAGTGGTTAAGTACGTGGACTCTAATCTGGGAGAACTGGGTTTGATTCCCCACGCCTCCATTTGCAGCTGCTGGATGACCTTGGGCAAGCCATAGTTCTGGCCAGAGCTGTTCTCTCAAGGACAGTTCTGGAAAGCGCTCTCTCAGCCCCACCGGTCTCACAGAGTGTCTATGGTGGGGAGGGGCAGGGAAAGGTAAGCCGCTCTGAGACTCCGAGTGAAGGGTGGGGTATAAATCCAATCCCTTCTGTTCTCTTATTATTATTATTCCTCCTGTAAGAGGAGTTTGTCCTCTTACAGCCAAATGTTATATCAGTAGCAAAGCAATCAAAGGAAGAGGAGGAGGAGGAGACTGGATTTATACCCCACCCTTCAGTACCCGAAGGCGTCTCAGGGTGGCTTACAATCTCCATTCCCTTCCCCTCCCCACAACAGACACCCTGTGAGGTAGGTGGGGCTGAGAGAGCTCTTTTGAGGACTGCCAAGGGTCATTTCTTAGAAAACGAGGTGCAGAAGCTCATTAGCCTAACATTTGCATAACTTATTTGTATATGCCACACCCCCTGACATCACCGGAAGTGTGTCAGAAGGCAACACCCACCGCTCAGGCTCCACTGGACTGTTTTGGATCCCTAGCTATTGTGGTGGGGGAACATGCAGATCTGTCCTCATAGAGGAGGGAGAGCTTGTACCTGAATAAAACTTGGTCTTAAAGCTGCCACTGGACTGTTTTGGATTGCTAGCTATTGGGGTGGGGGGATGGGCAGATCTGCCCTCACAGAGGAGGGAGAGCTTGTACCTGAAGGCAGGCTGGGGGGGGGCTCTGCAACTTACCTGGCTGCTTCTTGCTCCTCATGGCCCGAATGAGGGCTGCTGGGAGCAGGGTGCGGGGCTTGTTGCATTTGCGCACCCCCTGAGCTCCTTACTGCCGGAGCTCCGCTCCTGTGCGCTCCTGCAGGAAATGACCCCTGAGGACTGCAATTCAGAGAACAGCTTTGAGAGAACTTGTGACTGACCCAAGGTCACACCAACAGCTGCATGTGGAGTAGTAAGGGATCAAACCCGATTCTCCCAGATTAGAGTCCGCACTTCTAACCGCCACACCCCATTGGCTTCTTGTATTTTCCAAAGGGCAAGGCTTTGATTGGGATTAAAATGCACATACCCACAAGAGAACTGGTAAGCAGGGCCTGCTACGGGAGGGAGAGTACAGCTCCTCAACCTTGATGAAATCCTTCTGTTGGACTAGGTGGCCTTACATGGGGAACAGAACAGTGGCACTTAACGGGGTGACTTTTCAGAATTGCCCTTTCTTTTCGGGATGACTTCATCCCGGTATGAATTGCAAATGGATGCAGGAATCGAAGCACGCTTTAAAATATGTGAGAGGTCCTTGATTCCGACGGCTGCTCGCATTTCCAACTCAGTGCTAAAACACAGGCATAATTACAGTGACCAAATTGAAAATGGCTCCTCTGGCTGTCACTTTAATAGCAGTCCGGTCTGCAGCAAATACCAGGTGATGTTATTTAACGTAATACCATGAATAGCTTCCACTGTCCGTTTCCGTTAGTTAAACCTCTGTTAAAGGGACAGGACATTATTCCCCGGCCAGCTAGCAACCTCAGACATAATCAAGGCAAACCAAAAGCACTCTAAACTCCTGTTGAATACAGTATTAAAATAAGAAGAGGAGGAGGAGGAGATTGGATTTATACCCCGCCCTTAACTCAGAGTCTCAGAGCGGCTTCCAAACTCCTTTCCCTTCCCCTCCCCACAACAGACACCCTGTGAAGTAGGTGGGGCTGAGAGAGCTCTTTCCAGAACTGTCCTCGAGAGAACAGCTCTTGTCAGAACTACGGCTTGCCCAAGGTCATCCAGCAGCTGCAAGTGGAGGAATGGGGAATCAAACCCAGTTCTCCCAGATTAGAGTCTGTGCACTTAACCACTACACCAAAGCCTTAGCACCCCTTGCCCAGTGCACTCTAACCTGACAGCAGCTTTTGGTGGGAACCCGTGGTGCTGCTTTGATGATGCCTGGTCTAGCTTTCCCCCGGTTTCCTTTTCACTCTGAGAGCCAGTTTGGTGTAGTGATTAATAGTGGTGGACTCTGATCTGGGAGAGCCGGGTTTGATTCCCCACTCCTCCATGTGCAGCTGCTGGTGTGACCTTGGGTCAGTCACAAGTTCTCTCAGAGCTCTCCTCTCAAGAGCAGTCCTCTCAGAGCTGTCTCAGCTCCTCTCTCTCAGGCTCATTCTTCCCCCCTCCCCCCTTACCACATTGACAGGGTGCGTGTAGCCCTCCTCGTAGTTGTCTTCCTGTAGCAGCTGCTGGAGGTGGGCCATGTAGAAGAAGAAGAGATTGGATTTTATCCCTTCACTACCGAAGGGAGTCTCAGAGCAGCTTACAAACTCCTTTCCCTTACCCTCCCCACAACAGACACCCTGTGAGGTCGGTGGGGCTGAGAGCTCTGACAGAAACTGCTCTTTTTCAAGGACAGCTCTGACAGAACTATGGCTTGCCCAAGGTCATCCAGCCAGGTGCAAGTGAAGGAGTGGGGAATCAAACTTGGTTCTCCCAGATTAGAGTCCACACACTTAACCACTACACCGAATGTACCTAGGGACCAGGCACAGCAAGCATTTCCAGCACAAAGGGCATGCTGGTCTTCAGGCACAAAAACACCTTGAACAATGTGCATCTGAGCGGCAGGCTCATTCGCTCACGCAAGCGTGTTGGCTGTGTTCTCTTTGTGCTCCTCGATGGCTGGCCAGCACCTGTCTGTTGTTTTGCCCTAACATTGCCTTATGCTGGTGCCGGGTGCTCCTGAAGACCAACTCTTCTAATTATTTGCACCCAGGACACACTGCTCTGCTTTTGGTATGACTGGCGAGAGGATCTCTTTCAAAACGTCTTGGTGGGGCAGGGCACGTTTTGGGTGGGGCGTTGCCCTTGGGACCCCCCCCCCCCCCGCTACAGGCCTGGATCTCTCCCTCACATGAAGTTGCCTTCTACTGAAGAGGAGAACGAGGTGGTGAGATGCATGTCTGTTCTCCCGCTCTGTTGCTCCTTCAGTTTGGCGTAGTGGTTAGGAGTGCAGACTCTAATCTGGAGAACCGGGTTTGGTTCCCCACTCCTCCACGTGCAGCCAGCTGGGTGACCTGGGGTCAGTCACAAGCTCTCTCAGAGCTGTTCTCTCACGAGAGAGAGGTCTCTCAGCCCCACTTACCTCACAGGGTGTCTGTTGTGGGGAGGGGAAGGGAAGGCCACTCTGTTGAGACTCCTTCGGGTAGTGAAGGGCGGGGTATAAATCCAATCTGCTGCTCCTCCTCCTCCTTCTACTGATTCACACCATTGGTCCATCAAAGGTCAGTATTGTCCACTCAGACTGGCAGCAGCTCTCCAGGGTCTCAGGCAGGGGTCTTTCCCATCACCTCTTGCCTGGTCCTTTTAACTGGGGATGCCGGGGATTGAACCTGGGACCTTCTGCATGCCGAGCAGAGGCTCTGCCGCGGAGCCACAGCATCTCTCCTAACACATGAAGCTGCCTTCTACTGAATCAGATGCTGGGTCCATCAAAAGTCAGTATTGTCTACTCAGACTGGCAGCAGCTATCCAGGATCTCAGGCAGAGGTCTTTCCCATC
>NW_015177126.1:8613-8816 GCF_001447785.1 Gekko japonicus
CTTCTGCATGCCGAGCAGAGGCACTACCACGGAGCCATGGGCTGCTTTGTACTGATCAGACCATCAGTCCATCAAGGTAAGTCTCGCCCACTCAGACTGGCGGCGTCTCTCCAGGGTTTCAGGCTGAGGTCTTTGGCTGCAAGGTTTTGAGCCACGGGGTTCATTCAAACACATGAATGCCTATCTCTGAAAATCAGACCCTT